>NW_028229514.1:14241357-14477500 GCF_053477565.2 Lygodium microphyllum
CTCAAAAGAACAATGGCAAAACCATAGCCCAAGTCTTGTGGGAGCAAGTTATCTCATGGTTTGGTTATCCCATCAACATCATAAGTGACCTTCATCAATAAGGTTATAGAACACCTACACTTTACATTCCTAGTCATCCATAAAAAATTGGCCATATAATACACTCAAGGAAATAACCAAGTAGAATTCACAAACATGGCATTAAAAAATATATTGACTAAGAAAATATCTACCTCTAGGGTAGGCTGGGATAACAAGTTTATGGTAGCTTTATGAGCTTATATAGTCACATATAAATATCCAAAGACCAAACTAGCTTTAAGCTAACTTATGGCAATAGAGAAGCCATAATGTTGATGGAGTTCCTCATCCCTAATTTGCACGTAGTAGTGCAAGAATGATGGGAAGGCAACTAGGAAGGCAACAAAGCTTAGACCAATTTCCTAACAGAGCTAGAGTGATTGACTAAAATATGCCTCTTAACCACACATGCACTTATTGTAAAAATGGCCTAACCATCTGACAAACATGTGCAACAAAGAACCTTTAAAAAAAGGGTATCTATTACTCTTGTACTCAATCAAATGGAAGAGCTAGAATATAAAATTCAAAGGCCTTGGATTGTACATATGATCAATAGAATAAGCAATGTAGAGGACCCTAGAGAGGAAAGGTATTGGACACTTCAATGGTAGTGGGATTAAGAAATTCTATCCCCATGACATTATAAACATGAAATGTTTGTGAATGCGCCTCATGTTCCCATTTGAGCCATCATAGTGGTGGAAAAAGTTTGGTAGAGTGAATTGGCCAATAACACAAATTCACTTAATAAGTTCATTCAAGTCACATGAATCTAAGGATGAGCTAAGTGTGCTCCTATATACCTACCTTCAATTCACATTGAGTGCAATAATAAAGGTAAGTGTTGAAAGCCTTATAGATGAAGATTTTAAGTTTAATGCCTTACTGTACCACTTTTTGGATCAAGTCGGTCAACGACAGGTATTGGTGATAAAGGCAAGGCTCAATCCATATGGTAGTACACCAAACTCCTTGCAAAGACAATGTAACAAATAATAATGGTGGAAATTGAGAGCATTTCATTACTCTTCTATGTTCTCCTAAACTATAAAGAAGTAGGGAAATAGATTCTCTTGGGTCATCCATTCAAGAGCCATATCAATTGCAATATCAACTTTGTTAATAAATGAATACATTTGGCACATTCTAGAAGACCAAGTAATCTTTGCCTTTAGTCTAGGGAATTTTGTGGAAGGTCAAAAGAAAGACAATATCACAAACCCCCCAACCTATTACTTCAACTCATAAGGGGGGGTAAACTCTTGCTAAATGAATTACTTAATGCACAAGCTAAATGCCAATAGTCATTGTTGAAAAGTACAAAAGTGCAATAAAAATACTATTGATTATTAGTGGAAATAGATATACCAATCTAAGCAGCAGAAACTAACTCAACTCTTGCAAAAGCAAAGCATAAACGGCTAATCAGGTGGAAGAGAAACTACTAGTGGTTACACACCTCAGTGAAATGGGTACCCAAATTCTTTCTCAAGGTGTAGGGCTATTACCAAGACAACCATTGGCTATGGGTTCCTATAAGTGACTAAGCTCCTAAAGCTCAAACAACCACTCAATTGAAGGATATATTTATTCTTACAAAAAAAACAAAACAATGAACCAAGTCACTAGCCAAATGCGGATCTTTCAAACCCACAATTGACTCTACATAATCCAAACCAACAAGATGACTAGTGTATTAAAAAAAATTCCTCCATCCATGCTCTCAAAGTAGCAACAATCTTTGGCCACTACTTCAGAAGTGTAATAAAAGTCAAAAACAATGTCACAAAAACTACACACCCTATGACCCTGGATCCACAATAGCAACAATCCCCATTCACATTGAAATAACAATAAAAGAATTCAATTATGCCAAAGAAAAGAAACATGCCTAACTTTATGAATCTTATATCTAAGTTGCAAGAAATTGCTACATTGATGACCATGTAAGCCATCCAATAGCCATAAGCAATCAAAATGGCCAACATAAGGATCTTGACAAATATTTAGAGGTAAGAGAAAAGCACCACTACCAAGTGAGCACAACCAGGACTATTCTATAATCTACTTAAGCCAAGCCACACAAGGAGATCAATCTATTTCATGGTAGAAGAATTGGTGGAAATCAAAGAGCTCATGGTGGTGATGAATTTCTTTGCCCAACACGAGACAATGTTTGAAACATTAGTATGGGTATATCAAATGATACAAATGGGCATTGCAAACAAGGATATGATTGAAATTGCAAACTTAGACACTTGTATTGATCCATTGAGAGATGATTAGACATCATCAAAATATGTAAAATCTCTTTGTACCAAGTCCAAGGAATGGATTGCTTAGCCAAACCAACTGCAAGGGTTGCCACACAGAGAGATCTATATCAAGGAAATCATCAACCACCCCATCTAGGTGCTCACCCATTTCCAATCAAGAAAGGTAGTTAGCAATTGCATTCTTTGATCCTAAGTAATGAGGAACTTTGAAGTTATATCCATGAAGGAGAAACAACCAATGTTCCAACTTTCTTGTAAAATTAGGTTTACTCAATGAGTACATCAATCTATAGGACTTTTGAAATCACCTCTGATAATGAGAGGCACGGATATACAATTCTCCTTGTTATATAGCCATAGCAAAGTCAGAGATAGAAGCAGAGCCAGAGATAGAGGTATAGATTACAGAGAATATGTTCTTCTCTCAAAAAGCCCCTATAGAGGCGGCAGAGATAGACTCTGAGGAGGACAATGATTACAGTGTAGAAGATGATTACAAAATTGAATTGGAAGAATCTAGCTAGCCTAAAGAGGATATAAATTAGTGTGAAGTCCTAGAGGCTACAAAAGATAAAGACCCTATGCTGTTAGACAGAATGACTTTAGTATCTTTGGATTAGTAAATGAACTGCATTATAGGAAAAATAACCATAAGCAATGGATTAAGCAGAATAAGCCTTCCTTCAGCATTGGCTGGCTTTTGTTGCCCTAATATTCCCTTCTCAAGAAAGGATGATGATTGTGAGGTGTTTGCCAGGCTCATTCCAAGGCACACCTTTATGTAGTCCATCGATAAGTTTTCCAAATGACGTCGTCCGAACATCAAAGGGTTTGTCACTTAGACTGCACTAAGTCTACATTGCAACGGAAGTGTTCCAGCAGCAAACCCACTAAGATCAACCTGAATTTTTGAGTTCCTCAAATCAGATGAGTCTCCTAACAACTAGCTAGTGTCAGTAATTTCCAGTTCCCACTTCTACAGGATTATTAGATTTGAAGCGGACTTCTCATTGCACTTGGTCCAAAGAGAATGGGAGATGGAGGGGAGTGTGGTATGTCAATCCTCCTGCCCATTAGGCAAAATCCCATTCCGGTCCCCTAAAACAATGCAAGTCGATTCTACCTAATTACTAGTTGGTAAATTTATTGTCTTCGTATTTCTATTGCCAATTTAGAAAAGCTCCTAGCTAACGGAGACCACCCTACCATTGGACGGACCCATCCGGGGTTACGCCTACCCACTTTCCTTTGATGACGGAATCATCTTTAGTTTCTTAATTAGTTTGTTAAATTACATATTCCTTCACGTAATATATCTCATGGACATGCATACAATTCAAACAATCCTTGAATAAAACAAACTTCTTTATTATATTGGAAACTTATTACAATTTCCATCTTTCTGACCCTACAAAAGATACACAGAATTCCACGAGGGTATTCTACCCACCAAGATTCCACCCATCTAACTAGTATTTAGGGTTCCAAGATCCCATCCTGGGTCATGAAGGGGCTCATTAGATTCTCGAAGCAATGCAGGATTTATAGTTAGAGCCCCGCTAGCACCCACATTTCCTACTGCCCAAGACTATCCCTATTGACAATAATGGAGCTGTTCTAAGCCTCATGAAGCAATAACCATGATCCCCTTGGAGTAGGGTCTCGCAACTAGCTTGGGGGTAGCCTAGCACAATCCTTCCTTTTATCCTATTTGTTAATATTTTCAATTAAAGATCTAGATTCTAGCAAATACAAACAATCATTTTAAATGTATATCAAGTGATGCAATGACAATCACACCATCGTGCAATTCACATCTTCCATATCCAAGATAAACCTTATCCCAAGGTAACGTTACATTCTAATGAGGATTCTTGTCCCCATAAAAAAATGTTGAGTGCATCTCTCACAACATGTTAAGCAAGGCATGAATTTCCCGTTTGGGCTATCTTACCCAACATAAGTGAAATTCCTTAAAGAAATATATTGTGCCAATAACTTAATGAGATTACTTACAAGATTCTTAAATAAACATTTACTTTTTATAACAAGTGTTAATCAACCTTAACCTTGTTGCGTTTGACCATAACTATATCAAATGCGCATAAAGACATATGTGCAATAACCTCTGGCAATTATCTCCAACATGATTCTACGATTTAGAATCTCAAATAATCTAGATAAATTCATAGTGATTAATTATTTATGTATGTATTAGTATGCTTTCTAGATGAAGTTGTTAATTTTGTAAGTACAGAAGCTAATATTTTATGTAATTACTTTATATGGCGAAATAATAACCTAGTAATGAACAACCTGGTTTGGGACAACGACATTGGGAATTTTGGCTTGGCCCACGCTCGTGTTTACCACACTTGATGTTCTGTTTGGTAGTGGCAACTCCAACAACCTCAAGCACTCCCGTATCTCTGGCAATACTTGTTCCTTGATCGATTGCAGTGGTTCCCATTGTCTTTCCACCTTGTCGCTTTGGAGCCATCCTTCACAAGTGGATTCAAGAGATAAAAAAGGAGGAATGAATTTGAGATGGGAGAGCGTAAGAGAAGATGGCTTAGTCAAAGACCGAAATAGGGGGGATTGAGCTAACTCTCTCCCTCGCAACCTCGTAGGGTAACTCTCTCTCTCTCTCTCTCTCTCTCTCTCTCTCTCTCTCTCTCTCAGACTTTTGGAGGGGTATCCTTCTACCTCCCTCTCTCTACCTCTCTCTCACAGCCTCTCAGGATCCCCTTGTGCTTCTCTAACTGCTCCCCATTCCTCATATTTATAGCTAAACAAGAGAAGAAGGATTGTGGATGAGAAGGGATCTTGGAAAAATAAGCAATATGAAACTTCTAATATGCAATCTGATGCTCAAATCACAAATCTGATAGTTCCATTGGCTCTAAAAAGGGGGTAAAACCGTAAGACACCGATTAGAAATCTTCCAAATCACTTCTTCTTCTTCTCCATATTTGAAGTGTTGTTTATTGCCTATAAACTATGATCGCAATGCATGCAATTTCACCAATCATTCTTTTTTTTATTAAATCTTCAAAGCTGGGTGAAAAAGCCACTTGCTTTTCTTACATGACATCTTGTTCTATAAATTTCCATATCTTTTGAGGATATTTACAATAAATAATATCTAAAATATGCTAGTTTTATCCAAAAATCTAATATTTTTGGACCGTCCATACTATACATATTGACATTAATGACTAATATGGCTCATAACTCTGGTTCACATTGTAACATCAGTGAAGGGTGGTTGTAGTCCTTATCAATCCAAAAAATATATCAGGTCATAACTCTCAAATTTTTTATATTTTTAATTGAATAAAAATTGTTAGTTATTAATGTTAGTTAGTTTGTACTTTAGTTAGTCTTTAATTAGTAACCTTACTAACTTATTAATTGACTAACTAACTTTTGAACTAACCAACTAACTTTTATTGTGTATAAGTATTACATCCTCCTCCCCTTAGAAAAATCGAGATGTCCTCATCTCGAGAAAAACTGTGGGTACTATTGATAAAGAACATTCTCATCTATCCATGTAGCATCTTCTTCAAGATAATCCTTCCACTGGACAAGGTATTGTCTAAGGGTTCTACTCCTCAATTTTCTCTCCTTTACATCAATTAATTTGTCAAGTTGTAGCTCAAGGACTCCTTGGTTAGGTATTACAACTTGTTGATCATCAAGGATATGGTTCGGATTAGCTACGCATGCTTTCAATAAGCTAACATGAAATACATTGTGGATTTTTATATTCTTAGGTAGTTGTATCTTGTAAATGCTTGGTCCTAAGCACTTGAGAACCTTATAGGATCCACAGTATCTTGGACTTAGCTTCCTAAATTCTCCTAAAGATAAAGAACTCTTCTTTGGATGGACATGGATGAAGACCATGTCTCCCTCTTTGAAGATTTGTTCTTGCCTTTTTAAATCAGCATACGCCTTTTCTCGGTTCTTGGTAGCTTGAATATCTTGTCTAATGATCTTGATTTGATCATCCATTTATTCTAACATTTTTCTCGAAGCTTCTACCCTTAGAGTAGGATCTGAAAAATTAAGTGGCATACAACAATCTTGACCATATAGTGCCTGAAATGGAGTCATCTGAATACTTCGATGATAGGAGGCATTATAAGCAAATTCCACTAAGAATAGATACTAAATACACCTTTTAGGTTCCTTACTACAATCTCGAGTAAGTTACTTGTGAATACATGTATGCATCAGGTGGGTTCAAAATAAGGTATTTTTAAAATACAATTTCTATACACTTTTCACATACAAGAGGGTGCAATATAAAGGGGTTATTTATAGATTGAATAGAAAAGGGTTATGTTTAATTCAAGAAAATTCATAGATAATGATATTTATAAATAGGCCTTGAATGAATGTAATGTAGAGGATATGCATATAATAACTTCCCCAAGACTACAATATGCGCACAGAATATCCTCAATTACTTGATTAACTCATTTTGCCTTCCCATTAGTTTGTGGATGATAAGCAGTACTAAAACAAAGTTGGGTTCCAATGGCTTCAAATAAACTCTTTCTTAAATGTGATGTGAAAAGAGATTCACGATCACTGATGATCCTTTTAGGTAACCCATGTAACCTAAAAAACTCTTTTACAAAAATTCTTGCAATATTTGAAACTTTGTAATTGGTTTTTGTTGGAATAAGACAAGCGACCTTTGTTAGTATGTTTACTATTACCATTATTGAGTTATATCCTCTTGCATTGAAGGTAACCCAACTACAAAGTCCATGCTAATAAACTCCCATTTCATCTGGGGAATGTCAAGTGGCTAGAGTTTCCCTAGTAACTTAACACGTTCAGATTTTACCCTTTAGCAATTTGGACATTTAGTGACATACTTAAGTGCATCACCCTTGAGTCTGTGCCAGTATTAGCTTTTCTTGACATCATTAAGAGATTTTGCATATCTCAGGTGTCTTGAAAAGGGAGAGTCATGTGCTTCCCAAAGTATCCTTCTCTTGAGAGTTTGACTTGAAGGAATGCACAGTCTCAATCTGAAATAAACAAGTCATTCGTCTTTATCTGTAGAGAATTCTTGATACTTAGTCTTGAGTTTGGGATCTTGTTCCTTATTCTGAACTTCCCAAACCAATTGTTGATAGTTTGGGTCCTTACTTGCTTTATCCTTGGTCAATTTTATGATATGATTAGTTGGCATTGATACCATTGTAGCCAGAGTTTCTGCCCTAGATGGTTCTTCAGTGATAAGAGCATCAAGGAAGGCTTTACAGCTAAGGGCATCTGCTACTACATTTTCTTTACCAGGTTTGAACTTAATTCCAAGGTCATACTCGTGCAAAATTTCGATCCACCATCATTGCCTCATATTAAGATCACGCTGAGTAAAAATCCACTTAAGACTTTTATGATCTGTGACTAAGGAAAACTTATTTCCAAGCAAGTAATGTCTCCATAATTTGAGAGCATGAATCACAGCTAACAACTCCAGGTCGTGAGTAGCATATCTCTTTTCATGGGCTTTCAACTTTCTTTGGAGAGTAATCTACAAGATGACCTTCCTACATTAGTATGAATCCCAATGCAAGAGAGCTGGCATCTGTGACAACTTCAAATTCCTTACTTAAGTCATGTAACCTTAAGATAGGAGCAGTTACCAAACTATGCTTTAGTTGCTCAAAGTTAGACTATTCAATTGGCGTCCTGTTAATGGCAACTTGCTTTTTGAGTAGGTCTGTAAGAGGTGCGGAAATTTGGGCATAGTTTCTGATGAATATCCTATACCATCATGTCAGACCTAGAAAACTTCTCACTTCCTTGATAGTGGTTGGGGGTGGCCAATCTTGAACATCTTTGACCTTGGCAGTATCTATTGATATACCTTCAACAGACACTATGAATCCCAAGTATTCAATCTTCCTTTTGAAGAAGGTACACTCCTTCTTCTTTGCATACAACTTGTGTATTCTCATTGTCTCCAAGACAATGCGAAGATGTGGTTCATGATCTTCTTCCTCATTAGAATAGGTTAGGACATCATCAAAGCATACAAGAAAAAAATCATCGAGATGAGGTCTGAAAATGTCTTGCATTAACCTGTTGAAAGTAGCTGGAGCGTTTGTCAACCCAAATGACATCACAATAAATTTGAAATGCATGTATCTTGTGTTGAAGGCAGTTTTAGGAATATCTTCATTCTTGACTCCAATCTAGTAATATCTTAGAAAAGATCCTTGCTCCTTGTAGACGATCAAGAAGCTCATCTATCCTTGGGATAGGGCACTTATTCTTTACTGCTACTTGGTTTAGCCCTTGGTAGTCAATACAAATATAGAGAGTTCCATCATTCTTCTTTTGGAATAATACTAGGGCTCCCCATGGTGAACTACTTGGCTGAATATACCCTTGTTCTAGTAGTTGTTTGAGTTGCTATTTTAGTTCGATGGCTTTAGGAATAGACATTTTGGAAGGTCTCTTTGCCACTAGAGTGGATCCAAAACAAGTTTGATCTCATGATCAACTTCTCTTTCTAGAGGTAACTCAATTAGCTATTTAGAAAATATGTTGGTGTACTCTTTTAACTAGGATCTTTTGTCTAATCATCTTGATTTATCTTGTTAAGCTTGATCAAGTAAATAGGTAATCATTTCTTCAAGCCTTTCACAATTGGAGAAGCTTTTGCTAATTGAACTTTAGGTTTCCCTGTTTCACCTTGTGTACTTGCTATTTCACCATTCAAATCCTCAAATGTGACTTGACCTTTTCCACAATGGATATGAGCATCATTGGGAATCGGCCAATCCATTCCCAATAAACATTCATAAGCTCCTAAGTTAATCACTCTGATCCTCATACTTAGAAGGTTTTCTCCTAGGTTAGACTCTACCTTGGCAATTTGTTGTGTAGAAAGTACTTCCTTTTCATTTGCTAATTTCACAAGTAGATTTGATTCATTTATTGTATCTATTCCTAACTTCTTAGCACACTTGGGTAAAATAAATGAGTGTGTACTTCCACAATCAATCAAAACTTTAAATGCTTTACCTTGATGACTAGCTGGTGTCTATATTACTGAATATTAATGATTTTGACCTTTCGTGTTGAATGCAACATGAACCGTTGCTCTTTCAATATCTTCTTCCATAGTAGGGTCTTCCTCCCTATTAGTCTCTTTTAGGGTAATATTTAATGTTCTTCCTCTTCTTGTTATAGCTACTTGACCATGGCCTTGGACAGCTCTGCCTTAATCTCAAAATTGGCCTTAGTGATGGTTTCCATCAAGCTTTGGACAATCTCTCCTGAAATGTCCTAGCTCATTGTAATGAAAGCACCTAATACCATCCTTGTTTCCTAGGGTAGGAACCAAATTTCCAATTGCATGGGATTTTGTCTTTTTCTTCTGACCTTGGTAAAATTGGTCTTGGTTTCTTTCTGCTTGACCTTTGAATTCTCCTTTGTTCTGGTTATTGTAGCTCTAGAACTTATTATTGTTAGGCTTTGATTGTACTTCCTGCACAATAGGAGTAGCTTGACTCAAAGCATCCTGGAGATCTACTAGGCACATTGATTCCAAACAAGTGTTCAGAGGATAATTTACCCCATTGCAGAACTTGGACACTTGTTGAATAGTATCCATGGGAGGTGCATATTTAAGAAGAGAAACAAACTTTGAGTAATATGCTTCCAAGGTCAGTCCCATTTGCTTCAAATTAAAGAACTCATTCATCCTCTAGGTGCGATAAGCTAGAGGCAAATATTTTTCTCTTACAGTTTCTTTCAGCAAACCCCAAGTAATGGTATTTTTAGGGATACCTTGATCTCAACACCACTCCTTCCACCAATTTGAAAGTCGAGCTTTGCTAATTAATTTTAGCTTAGCTATCATGGCTTGGTTGACTAGGACAGGGCTAGGATAGTTCCAAAAACAATAAAATAATCTTCCATGGATTAGATCCAAATTTCTGCATTGGCCTTCCATGGTTGACTAGGACAGGGCTAGGATAGTTCCAACAACAATAAAATAATCTTCCATGGATTAGATCCAAATTTCTGCATCGGCCTTCACATTCTCACCTTTTCTGTCAAATTTCGGAGGTTTGACTTGCTTCAAAAGATTCATTTTCTCTTGAGCTTCGTTGGGAATTATTGTGGGTGCGAGATTCTGGGAAAATTTCAACAATTCGCAAGTTAAATTTTGCAAAATTTATATAGTGTCAATATTAGAGTTCAATACTCAAATTATTTCTCGCTTAGTTTATTGAAATAATTTTCAAATAAAACTTTCTTTCCATTGCTAAAGTTAAACTGCAATTTCAGAGCTTTCAAAGGAAAATAAGGTTACATTATTTCTCTAATTGATAAAGTATCAATCAATGTTTATTACAATAGATGTACAAGGTAATCGGTTGGAAAGAAATACATTATTTAAATAGCTCAAAGGTTCATCTTATTTTCTTTCAGAAAAAGATTCCCTACTATAATCTAAGCATGACACTCTAATACATCCTTTATGAAGTAACTTGGATTCAGAGAGTAGATATCTAGGAATCTATATTTTTTAGGGAGTTCAAGAAATCCGTCCTTTTGTAGTTACAATGGCTAGAGCAACCTATGGCTTTTATTCTGTCAGTTGGAAGGATCTTCATAACTTCCTCATAGATATACTAGTTTAGTTTGACGTTCATGCCTCTAGCATACAGGTTGAGTTAAGCTAGACGACTTGCATCAATATAGCAATATCCTCTGCTAATCATCCACTGTCTTTCATGATATAGAGGTGAGGGGTTATATAACTGATCTAGTACCCGAATCATCTAAATTCTCCAAGAAAAACTGGATGAATGCATAGCTGACATAGACATTACTCAGAAGATCAAGAATCGTTACTCTGCCATAATTCAAAAACATACATTAAAAAAGAGAAGAAACATGTCCTAGGCTATATTTTTAAAAAAATATTTTTCTTAACCTTACGTTGTATTCTATACTAACATGCGCTCTAATACCAATTGTGAAGTATCTACCAGGCTCTTCCAACAAGCCACGTAGTCCATCAATAGGTTTTTCAAATGACATATCCCTTCGGAGCCCCCATGTTCCCAACATCACCGGGTTTGCCACTTACACCACACTACTGAGTCTACATTGCAACAAAAGTGTTCCGATCGCGAACCCACTAGGATCAACCTAAATTTTTGGGTTCCTAAAATCAAATGAGTCTCCTAACAACCAGCTAGCGTCAATAATTTTT
Source organism: Lygodium microphyllum (assembly GCF_053477565.2). Taxonomy (NCBI): domain Eukaryota; kingdom Viridiplantae; phylum Streptophyta; class Polypodiopsida; order Schizaeales; family Lygodiaceae; genus Lygodium; species Lygodium microphyllum. Next base: position 14,252,983 of record NW_028229514.1, read on the forward strand.
AGTTTCCACTTCTACAGGATTACTCGATCTCAAGCAAACTTGTCATTGCACTTGGTTCAAAGAGAATGGGAGATGGAGGGGAATGGGGTACATCAACCCTCCTGCGCATAAGGCAAAATCCCATTCCGGTCCCCTAAAACAATGCAAGTCAGTTCTACCTAATGACTAGTTGGTCAATTTATCATGTTTCTATTTCTATTGCCAATTTAGAAAATCTCCCAGCTAACCGGGACCACCCTACCATTGGACGGTGGACCCGTTGAAGGTCACACACCCACCCACTTTCCTTTGATGATAGAATCATCTTTAGTTTTTAAATTACCCACAATACATTTATTGGAACATATACAACCAGCTTCCTTAATTAGTCCATTAAATCATATATTCTTTCATGTAATTTATCTCATAGACACACGTACAATTCAAATAATCCTTGAATAAAACAAACTTCTTTATTATATTGGAAGCTTATTACAATTTTTATCTTTTCGACCCTGTGGAAGATACACAGAATTCTATGAGGGTATTCTTCCCACCAAGATTCCACCATGTAACTAGTATTTAGGGTTCCAAGGACCCATCCTAGGTCACGAAGGGGCTTGTTAGATTTGAGGAACAATGCAGGATTTATAGCCAAAGCCCCCCTTGGCACCCACATTTCCTACTTCCGGAGACTATCCCTACTGACAAACCTTTCACTAATGGAGTTGGTCCAAGCCTCATGAAGCGATAACCATGACCCCCTTGGAGTAGGGTCTCGCAACTAGCTTGGGGGTAGCCTAATGCGATCCTTCCTTTTATCATATTTGTTAATATTTTCAATCGGAGATCTAGACTCTACAAAATACAAACAATACTTTTAAATGTATATCAAATGATGCAATGACAATCACACCATCGTGCAATTCACATCTTCCATAGCCAAGGTAGACCTTATCCCAAGGTAGCATTACATTCTAATGAGGATTCTTATCCCCATAAAAAATTGTTGAGTACATCTCTCACAACATGTTAAGCAAGGCATGAATTTCCTGTTTGGGCTATCTTACCTAACATAAGTGAAATTCCTTAAAGAAATATATTGTGCCAATAACTTACGAGATGACTTACACGACTCTTAAATAAGCATTCACTTTTCATAACAAGCATTAATCAACCTTAATCTTGTCACATTTGACCATAACTATATCAAATGTGCATAAAGACAAATGTGCAATAACCTTTAGCAATTATCTCCAACATGATTCTACGAATTAGAATCTCAAATAATCTAGCTACAATTCATAGTGATTAATTATTTATGCATGTATTAGTATGCTTTCTAAATGAAGCTGTTAATTTTGTAAGTATAGAAGCTAATATTTTATGTAATTACTTTATGTGGCGAAATAATAACCTAGTAATGAATAACCTGGTTTGGGACGACGACATTGGGAATTTTAGCTTGGCCCACACTCGTGTTTGCCACACCTGATATTCCGTTGTGTAATATTTCAGCAACAAAATATTGAAGATCCTAAATTTTGCACAAAAGCAGTGCAAAGTAATCTCCCGCATGGAAAAAAAACCTTGGGCTAAGTGCTCCCTCCACGTGTATCATCAAATTCTAGCCCGCGTTGTGCATAAGAGACCATGGCTAAAGACCCGTAGTTCCATGCGAGAACACCTCTCCAAGGGGAAAAGGGATAATGGATAAATTTTTGGCAAATTTTTTTATGGATAAACTCCCCTCTCCTTCAGCCAATGCATGGCGGGGAGAGGGACTATGACCTTTGGTGGAGGGCATGGGGGAGGGAGGCATGCAGCCCGCCACTTGTGTGGCTACCCCCCCCCCCCCCCCAAGCTAGAGAGGAGGGGAAGAGAAGGACTGATCATGCTGCCGCCGTAGCTGCCTACCGTCGCCAAGACTACTGCCGCCTTGCTACTATGCCACGTCGCCTGCATCACCATCATCATCATCATTATCATCATCATCTTCGTCCTCATCGTCATCTCCACCTCCATCCTTATCATCTTCCCAATCATTTTCTCTCTCCACGTCATCTGTCAGTAAACAGAAGCTTGGAAGCTTCTATTAGAAGCTTCCATTAAGGCTTCCATAAGCCTTGTTCACATCGTGCCTCCCGAGTTTTCTTAAAACCGTATCTGCAAGGGTCGTGTCATGCATGGAAGAGAAGATCTCAGATAGAGAGGATTTGAAAAGCGAAAGTGACCAAGGGACAGTTGCTGAAACAAAATTATTGCGTCAATGGCTCCTAAACAAAAGGTGAGAGGAGCACACGCAGGAGCTTCCAACCCGAGTACGCGAGTGGACAACACCCCGAATCTTAATGCCCAGGTTTTGATAAATTTTCTGCATGAAAAGGATGCATTTTAGCATGTCTTTAATTCTCGTAGGCAAGTTTAAATACATTGGGGAATTTATTTTCTTGCCCGATTATAAAATCTAGTTGCATGTCGTGCATTTGAAATTGCTTGCACTTCCTTGGTCAAGTTGCAAATCCTGAACGCATGATGCATAAGTAAATAGACGGAATTGTGCAAAGGCACCTTTGTTGCATCGCACATATATATATAATGCATAGTTGTGAGTCCCGTATAAAATAATGTCCGAATAGTTGCAATGCATGGAAAGGAATTATTAACTTTGCAAATTGTATGTGAAGATGGTTACATTTTAGATTGGGTTAACTGCTAAAGGAAGGATTAAGTCAATGATGGACCCATGGCATTCGCTCATGCCTGGAGTTCTTTATCAAAATTTGAATGCATTTTCATTAAAAATATTAAAGCTCTGATTTTGTTGCATCATTATAGTTTAGGGCAAGGAAAAAAAAGATCATTGTAAATCTTATAGCTGCATAGAAGGAAAAGGTCTATAGTCTTGAAATCACAAATTTGCATGGAATGATACATCACATGCATCTTGCAGTTCCTTGCATCTTTTAGGGAAAAGTACTTGCTAACTTAGAAGGAAGTATTTGCATCTTTAAAAGGGATGATCGTCTCTAATCATGGGTTAGTTAAATCAACTAAGTAATTCGCGTATAGTTGAGTTGCTCACATGAAAATCATAAAGGTATGATTAGATTGCATATGGCGATCACCTCAAAGTGCTAGGTAGAGTTAAGTTACGTTAAAATTCTGCCTAGTATCGCACTTGGGATGCCGATTTAAGACTTTCGATCCTAAAGATCTTGCACACATTCTCAAAAATGTTAGGGTTATCTAAACGCCCATGCAAGAACGATCTAGGGTTCTCACCCTAAGGATAAATTGACCAAATACTAAACCTCCGTATGAATTTAGGAACCCTAGGTCCAACACGTTATTGGCCTAGTAGGGTTAGGGTTGGATTGGGTCAGTAGGACTCCCAAACCCTATATCTTGGTCAAAGGTATTCTTGACCAAGGAATACTGTGTGATGGAAGAAATAATCCCACAAGTTAGGTGCGACACTTATCTCATGCAACAAATTGCGATGTCGCATGCTTTTGCGCCTAAATCAAAATAGTATTGCCACTCCTTAGAACAAGGTTGGTGAGTTCTAAGTACAAGTCTAATTTTCTAGAGGATGAGTAGTCATCCTACTACATCACCCTTCCTTGGGGCTGATTTGCCAAGTTAGGGTAATTATGAATTGCCTAGCAAGCAATTGACCAATCAAGTGAGGACAACGGGGTTGTCCAGGATTTATTGACCATAATATATGGAAACCTAAGATCTAGATCGAATCCATGGAGGATTATTTCAAAGCAGCAAGTACTATACCCGCTAACCAAGCGATGCTCGCCAAATTGAAGCTTACCGGCAAAGCAAGACTTTGGTGGAAGCAATGGTGTAGAGACCAAGGGATCTCGAAAGGGTTAGTTACTTGGGAGAAGCTTAAAAGAGCTGTGCGAGGGAGATATCTACCACCTGCCTATCGCACACAGAAGATGAACGAGTTCTATGAACTGAAGCAGCTTGGTCTATCCCTGGATGCATACTATTCAAAGTTCGTCTCTCATTTGAAGTACACGCCACAAATATATATGATACAACAGGTGTCAAAGTTTTGTGGTAGATTAAATCTGCCTATAAACACCTGCTTGGAATCAATGCGTCCAACAGATCTGCAAGACGCGCTCATTCAAGCTGCACCCATAATACAGGAGGTGCAGACCAAGCCACGAAATAACAGGACTTGGTCTTACAGGGATTAGAATAAGGAAATGTTTAGATCTCAGTCCAAGAGAGCGCAGGGCCAAAACCAGGAACAAAGGAAGAAAGCTAGGGTAAACGCTACCAAAAACTTTGTTCATGCATAAGGTAATGGCCGAAATCTCTGTTGCTTCCATTGCAATGAGCCTAGTCACTTTAAAAGGTAATGTCCCAAGCTTAGTAGAGGACAATGTCAAGGGCCATTCCAAGGAGCCGCCCATGGACAAGGAGCCACCGTCAGAGCTAGAGGGAGAACCTCCAATGTTGCCAACAAAGAGTTGGGTAATGAAGAAGATCCAACCATGGAAGCTAACATTGAGAGGGCAACAGTTCATGCCGCTCTTCACAAGAAAGGGTCGAACCGCCAATTCTCGGTGATTCAAACCCCTTCAGATTACCAAAGTAAAAGCTTCAAAACCCTAATTGATTGTGGCAGTACACATTCCTTTATTTCACCAGTCTGTGCAAGAAGATTAGGAATAGCTAGAAAAGATGTACCTACCTTACTTGTGGAATTAGCAAATGGTCATGAGGTCTCTTGTACCAGGCAAACTACTAAGGTGAAATTTGTACTGGGTGGAAAGTCAACTTTGGTTAGATTCAAGGTAATGAACCTAGGTGTCCACGAATGCTTGCTCGGTATAGATTGGCTAATACCCAATGATTCCCACATTCATTGTGGAAAGGGCGAAGTTTCCTTTCGAAATTCTGAAGGGAAACTAGTCACAACTCAAGGAGAGGCTGGGAAGCCAAAAATTCAACTGGCCAAAGCAACACAGATAATAAAAGGAGTTAGAAAGGGGCTACCTATCTATTTGATTAAACTAAACAAGCTAGGTCAAAATCAGGAGTCTAGGGAAGAACCTTCATGGTTAAAGAATTACACAGATGTATTTCCTGAAGAGCTGACTAAACTTCCTCTTCAAAGGGAAGTCGATCATGAAATCAAGCTAGCACCAAGAGCTGCACCAATCGCAGAGAGACCATATAGGATGTCCATTCTGGAGGCGATTGAGTTGAAGGAGCAACTCAAGCAACTATTAGACCAAGGCTACATCCGTCCTAGCAGTTTGCCACGGGGAGCTCCAGTGCTGTTCTAGAAGAAGAAAGATGGAACGCTTCGCACTACAGAGGGTTGAATCAATCAACCATTAAAAACAAATATCCCATTCCAAGAATAGATAAACTTCTTGGCCGTCTTCAATGTGCAAAGATCTTCTCTAAGATTGATCTCAGGTCTGGATATTATCACATAAGGATCAAGGAAGAAGATATCCCAAAGATGGCATTCAACACAAGGTATGGACACTTTGAACTCCTAGTCATGTCTCCATCACTTTGAACTCCTAGTCATGTCGTTTGGGCTGACAAATGATCCTGCTACCTTCAACCGGCTAATGCAGGATATCTTTAGACCCTATCTTGATGACTTCATACTCGTCTTCTTTGACGATACCCTAGTCTACTCCAAGCAAGAAGAAGATCATGAATCCCAGCTTCGCATTGTTCTTGAAACAATGAGAGCACACAAGCTTTATGCCAAGAAGAAGAAGTGTGCATTTTTCAAGCGACAGATTGAATATCTGGGATTCATTGTATTAGCGGAAGGAATTTCAGTAGATCCGGCCAAAGTCAGAGACGTTATGGAATGGCCAATACCAACTTCTACCAAAGAAATACGTAGTTTTCTTGGATTGACAGGATGGTACAGGGTCTTTGTCAAAAACTATGCTTTGATTGTAGCACCTCTGACTAATCTACTAAAGAAGCAAGTATCAATTGTATGGTCACCTGCTAAATAGTCTAGCTTTGACAAACTAAAGCAAAGCTTGGTATCAGCACCTGTTAACCCTCAAATAAACAAAGGTGGAAAATCCGAAAAAGCTGAAGCAAAAGACAAGGCCAAGGCAAAAGTGAAACGGAAGACGAAGGCGTGCCAAGAAAAATCTAGAAACACAAGAAGCACATAAAAGTCCTAAATAAGGAAAAAAGGCGCACAAGGAAAAGCATAAGTCAATGCTTTTGTAAAAGAGTGCAAGTGCATCATGATTTAATTTAAGGAGCACCGGGCTTTCACCCGTGCAATTTGTGAATGTAGACGGGTGATGGAAAGGAAGCTAGAAAGATAGAAGGACAATGGGGAAAAGGGCGCCATGTAAAAAAGGGCATAAGGAGATGACCGCTCAAAAGGGATTTAGGGTTTTGTATATAAAGTTGAAAAGTGAATGAGAAGCTCATTCTTGTGTGTGGCCAAAAGTGGCTCTCTTATTCTTCTTCTTCTTGTTCTTGCTTGCTTGATCTTGTGCTTGAGAAAGGGAGTGTGAGAGTGTCCGGGAGTGAGTGTGTGAGGTGAGGGACCACGAAGGAGAAGCTCTCCATCTTCTCCTCTCTTCTTCTCTTCTCATCTCTTCTCTTGTCTTGCTCGCCGTGATGGAGCTTGGAGCGTGGAGCTTGAGGATGGAGCTTGCTTGAAGCTTGCACTTGAATCGTGGAGCTATCGGAGTGTGCGGGAGAGGAGGTAGCTCGATCGGCATGGAGGTAAGCTCACTACACCCGTAGACATGGATGGCGCGTCAACTATGTGAGAGGTAACCATTAGTACTCGGCTTGGAATGCTTGAAATAATAAGTGGTCCGTGGGTCTTGGCGGTTGAGCGAAAGCTCCCATATTTTGGTTCTATTGTGGGAACCAATGGATTCAAGCCTTGAGCACTTGCATGCTTCGAATCAAGCAGCACTGAAGTAGGGCTTTCCCCGAACCGGTACTTGAGGTAGATAGGTAGGAAGCAAGGGAGTTTGAAGAGGTATTTAATCTACTTAGCAAGTAGGTTTTTGGTTTTTTGGATTTGGAAAACCATGTCGAAGTAGTGTAGGTGATTGCTTTGTGATTTGTATGCATTTAGGGTAGGAAAAAACAAAGAAAAAGAAGGAAAACAGAAGGGTTCTGCTACTACTGGAAACATGGAAATAGGGGCACAGATTCAGATTCTGGCTGGAAGAGTATGAGGGATTAATTTCTGAGGCTACAGTAGACTGGGATGGGGCAATAAGAGGCCCAGGGATCTAGGAAAGACCACATTTAATATCCTGCCTTCTGAGAAGAGAGTGATTTTGAGAGCCAAGGAGAGAGCGAGAGAAAGAGAGAGGTGCGGGGAGATGGTTGAAGCACCGATCGATTCAAGTGCCGCATTGATTCTAGGTACGCATGGCAGTTCCTTCTATTGTTTTGCACCTCTTTCGAAGGCATGGCACGATTCCGTGGAGTAGGCATTGACCTTGAGGCATCGCGTGCAATTCGCAGGCCGTCGTCCACGCCGTCGGACCAGTCCGTCCGAGTCCCAGAATAGGACCACCCAATTTCTGGAGTCAGGCCGTCCGACTCTGAAAATCGGACCACTTTTTTGGTCCGAGTCCCAAAATTGGACCGCTCCAAAAATCGGATCACTTTTCTAGTCCGAATCCCAGAATCGGACCTCTCCGAAAATTGGACCACTCTGTCCGACTGTTATAATTGGAACTAGTGTCAAAATCGGGCACTCAGACCCTAGAAATCAGACACAAGGAATCAGATGGCTCAGAATCGAACGCCTCTCAAAATTGGACGTCCAATTCCACAAATCAGACGTGACCAAAATCAGACCACTGGGCCGATCGGACCAACCCAAAATTGGACGTCTGATTCTGATAATCAGACTCTTGAAAATCAGACATGCATCTAGAACACAAATTTTGATACATCTAAACCCCGAGATTGACCCCAAAGGCTACGTAGAGCTAAAGGCACATCACAGATCCATCATTAGGCTGAAATTTAGAGCAAGTAGTTCAAAATTTGGCTATAAACGGTCCTCAAACGAACAAAGGTGGAAAATCCGAAAAAGCTGAAGCAGAAGTCAAGGCCAAGGTAAAATTGAAACAGAAGACGAAGGCGTGCTAAGAAAAATCTAGAAACACAAGAAGCGCAGAAAAGTCCTAAATAAGGGAAAAAGGCACACAAGGAAAAGCATAAGTCAATGCTTTTGTAAAAGAGCACAAGCGCATCATGATTTAATTTAAGGAGCGCCGAGCTCTCACCCGTGCAATTTGTGAATGTAGACGGGTGGTGGAAAGAAATCTAGGAAGATAAAAGGACAATGGGGAAAAGGGCCTAGGCCATGGCCGGCCATGTAAAAAAGGGGATAAGGGGATGACCGCCCAAAAGGGATTTAGGGTTTTGTATGTAAAGTTGAAAAGTGAATGATAAGATCATTCTTGTGTGTGGCCAAAAGTGGCTCTCTTCTTCTTCTTCTTCTTCTTCTTGCTTGCTTGCTTGAGAGAGGGAGTGTGAGAGTGTGAGGGAGTGAGTGTGTGAGGGTGAGGGACCGAGGAGGAGAAGCTCTCCATCTTCTCCTCTCTTATTCTCTTCTGTTCTCTTCTCTTGTCTTGCTCACGGTGATGAAGCTTGGAGCATGGAGCTTGAGGATGGAGCTTGCTTGAAGCTTGCACTTGAATCTGGAGCTACCGGAGTGCGCAATGTCAAGAATCGCGTGGTGGGGGGACTTGCTCAAGATGCTGCACCGAACACACACAAAATGTACAAGGAGAAGCTCACTCAAGAGACAAAAAGAGAGATGGAGGCCAAAATGTTTTCTTTCTGGTTTTTTCTTCTTCTTCCACACACTATACAATGTACACAAAAATAGATAAGATACAACATAAAGGAAAGTGGCCTACTAAGTCAAATAATGCATAATCGACTACACTAGTCAACTGGTGCTATAACCATGCCAACTGTAAATAGGTGTAACAATTTGAATATAATAAGTAATGAGTGAGTGGCCATATGAGAGTCATAATGATCACCGACGTGCTAAGTGTAGACATGTGGACCCATCTAACCAGGCTGTCCATCATCAATGTCTGCATGTGTTGAGCTTGTCATCTCAACACTCCCCCTCAAGCTCAACTACATCTCTGCAACTCCAAGTAAGCTTCGAAACTTTTGAAGCTTATCTGTATCCAATGCCTTCGTGAAGATATCAGCTATCTGATCTTGTGTGCTGACATACACCAAGTCAATCTCACCTGCTAGTACCTTCTCTCTCATAAAGTGGTAGTGTACCTCAATATGTTTTGTCCTGATATGGAACACAGGGTTCCTAGCCAACTGTATACTACTCATGTTGTCACAATAAATGACAACTAGACCTTCCACCTGCACATCTTAATCAGCCAATAACTTTTGTAGCCATACTACCTCACATGCTACAATAGCAACACCTCTATACTCAGCCTCTGTACTCGACAAACTAACTGTAGATTGTTTTTTGTTGCTCCAAGCAACTGCTGCACTACCAAGAGAGAACATGTATCCGGTGGTAGATCTTCTATCAGTCATACTACCAGCTCAATCCACATCTGTGTATCCAAACACCTGTACATCTGTACCTACCTCATAGAAAAGTCCATAATGTAATGTGGACTTCACATATCTCAATATGTGTCTGACTGCATCCAAATGTGTCTTTCTAGGTACTTGCATAAAGTGACTCACAAGACCAACATCGTAGCTCAAGTTTGGCCTTGTAATGGTCATGTAGATCAAACTCCCCACTATCCTCCTGAACATAGTAGGGTCTTCTATCTCATCCCCAACATCAGCACTCAACTTTACATTCTGCTCCAACGGGACTAAAAGTGGTTTGCATGTTGTCATACAATACTTGGACAACATATTCAAGCCATACTGTCTTTGGGACTTCCATATACCATCATCACATCTGATCACCTCAATGCCAAGAAATTACCTTAGCTCACCTAAATCCTTCATCTCAAACTTCTTCTTCAAAAAGTCCTTGACTTCAGCAATCCCACTATCACTATCACCTGTAATAATCAAGTCATCCACATAGATGAATATGATGACTGAACCTGCATCTCCCTTTCTCACATAAAGTGAGTGATCAGCATCAGAAACATAAAAGCAAATATTGACAAGATACTCTCTGATCTTGTCAGACCATGCTCTAGGTGCTTGCTTGAGCCCATAAAGCGCCTTCTTCTACCTGCATGCATACGTGGGATACTCTAAATCTTCATAACCTACTAGCTGATCCATATACACTTCTTCCTGCAAATCGCCATGCAAGAAGGCATTCTTCACATCCATTTTCTGCAATCTCCAACCTTCGGCTACTGCCAAAGCAATCACACATCTGACAGTTGCCATCCTAGCAATTGGATTGAAGGTTTCTTCATAATCTATGCCATATGTCTGGGCATAGCCTTTTGCAACCAGCCTAGCTTTGTACCTACTAATAGAACCATATGCATTGTGCTTAATCTTATAAACCCACTTACATCCAATAACTTGCTTGCCCTTTGGCAATGATACTACATCCCAAGTCTTATTGGCCTCTAATGCAACCATCTCCTCATCCATTACTGCATCCCAATGAGGATGACCAACAACATCCTCAAAGTAAGTGGGCTCAACATCCTCAACGAGTTTCACCATATAAGCATAATGGTGAGCTGCATAACCTTCAAAACCAAATCTTTTAATAGGATATCTGACCCTGCTAGATCTGCGTACCATCGGATCACTCAATGGAGCCTTTACATTACTATGAGCTCTCTGTACACCTAGTGTCCTGACAGAAGGAATACCAAGCTCATCATCCAAGCTCTTTGAGCCACTGGAGTCTCCATCAAGAATTGCATCAATGCCATCTAACACTTTATTCTTTCCTTTGTCTTTACCTGTAGTGCTACTAGATGCACCTGAAGATGTAGAGCTACTCCTTAGTCTCCCAGACCATGGACTACCAGATGATGTCTCTAGTCTACTAAAAGTCTGTGATTCTTGCTTTTCAGCCTGCACATGAGTGTCATGATCATCATCATCATCCAATGCATCACCACTAGATGCATACCAACTGCTCATTTCATCAAAGATGACATCCCTGCTCACTCTGAACTTACATGTGACAGGGTTATAATAGCGATACCCTTTCTGCTCTAAAGAGTATCCAATAAAGACACATTTTTCTGCCTTTGGACCAAGCTTCTTTTGTAGCTCATCTGGCACATGAACATATGCAACACAGCCAAATACCTTCAAGTGCGATACATCGGGCTTCTTACCAGTAAAGTATTCTTCAGGAGTCATCCCATGAACTGCAGCTGTTGGAGTTCTGTTCATAATATAAACAGCAGTATGAACAGCCTCAGACAAAAAATGGTTAGGCATATTCTTTTCAGCCATCAAGGTGCGTGCAACTTCTACAATATGCCTGTTTTTTCTTTCTGCAACCCCATTTTGCTGTGGGGTATATCTGCATGTGAACTATCTCTTTATCCCATGAGACCTCAGAAAATTACTGAACTCATTCGAGAGGTACTCTCCCCCTCCATCTGACCTCAAACACTTTATTTTCAGGCCTGTTTCTCTTTCAATTGCAGCCTTGAAAGTTCTAAAGTACTCAAACGCTTCACTCTTTTCCTTCATAAAATATACCCACAGATTTTTAGAACAATCATCAATGAATGTGACAAAGTATGAACTGCCTCCAAGAGATACATTTTGTGTAGGCTCCCAAATGTCTGTATGCACAACATCAAGGATATTTCTGCTTATATCTCTATCATGTGAAAAGGGTTGTCTTGCCTGCTTACCAAACTGACATGCTTCACATACCTTATGAAATTCTGCAACTCTAAATGTAGGCAAACCTGTAACCAACCCTTTGGACTGCATTAATTTTAGCCTTTGTACATTTGCATGTCCAATGCGTTTGTGCCAAATTTCAATATTTGCAACAATACCTTTTCCTTTAGCATACATAGCAGCATTCATAGTAGGAATTCTAGCATCTAGAGTAAACATACGTCCGACTCTACTTCCCTTTGCAACTAACCTGCACTTGTCATTGAAGTCTTCTACAAAGCAGCCCTTTGCATTAAATCTGACTTGCAACCCTTGCTCTACCATCTGACTGATTGACACCAAGTTCTTTGTAATAGATGGCACATGTAATATATCTAAAAGACTCTTTGTCTTACCATCATACAAGGACAAGGGAACTTTTCCAATGTGTGAAATTGGGTGGCATGAATCATCACCCGTTTGCACATAACCTGCATTTTGCAAATCCTGCATCTCTCCAAACCATTCTGCATGGCTAGTCATATGGTTGGATGCACCTGAATCAACATACCAAACATCATCATGTGTTCCCTTTCCTGTAACAGCATTCAGCATATGCTGCATAACAAACAGACGTTCATTTTTGTCTTCATTTTGTCGTGAAGACGATGCATAGTTTCCTTGCTGCAACTTACCACTGCGAATATCATCTTTCTTAGCATAGCATTGGGCTACAATATGACCTGTTTTGCCACAATAGTGACACACAATACCAGAGTTGTTAGAATCTCTGTTCTGCCATCCACCTCTTCCTCTAAAGCTTCCCCTACCTCTAAAGTTACCATGACCTCCTGAAACTTGCATATCACCAAATTGCTGATTCAATCTGTTTTGCGGATTGTCACTACCACGTCCTGTACCACGGCCTCTTGAAGAGAACTTGCCATGTCCCCTTCCTGAATTGGAGTAGAAAGCTTGGACCTATTCACCACTTCTTTCAGATGTCTCACTCTGCATGTTGATCTCTTCAGTGATCATAAGGGAGACCAACTCATTGAAATCTGGAAATGGCTTTTTGACATATACGGAAGTTACAAAAGACTTCCAAGCCTTTTCATTGTTAAGTCTACCCAAGGTAGACGACACCAAATCATCATCATCGGGCATTGCATCAATCGCTGCCAAGGCATCTGCAATGCTTCTTACCTTCAATGCATACTCATTGATAGATATCTTCCCTTTCTTCAATGTATTCAACTCTTGCTTGAGTTGAATCTTTTGTGCCTTTGTATTTAAGGAAAACATACTTTCAAGTATGGTCCAAGCTGCATATGAATTCTCTGTATTTCTAATATGTCCCAGCATATTATTGTCAATTACTACAGACAGCCAATACATGACCTTTTTGTCTTTTGCATTCCATTCCTTTCGTGCCTTTGTCTCTTCTGCAGTTGGAGGATCACTCACCTCCGACTCCTTTTCTTCACCTAAAACAAACTCGTAGAGGCCTTTTCCAATAAGAAAGTTCATGACACGGAACTTCCATGAAGGGTAGTTGTTCTTGTTGAGCTTCTCAATGATGGGGTTTCCACTGTTCTCTACCATTATCACAAAACTAATACCAAACATCAAGCAAATCTTCTGCAACCCTCGACCTGTAGTGCACAGCAATACACCAGACAGTCTTTTTCACTATATGCTCAACAATGCATGCAATCTGCAATCAATTTGCAAATAAACCTTGTGTTTATTCGTTGATAAACACCTTTGAACTTACAGATCTGAAATCTATAACCTATGCACCTGTATACGGCAGACACAACTGAAATTGCAGGGTATCTCGAACTGTTATCTGCAACCTTGTGGCTCTAAAATGGGGCTTGAAACGGCCTCAGATGCCCAAAATAACTGTGGGGCAGCCTTAAAGGGCTTATCTGCAGAATACACAGCGCTCTTTGCGCACACCAAATCTCACTGCAATCTAAGATTTTTGCTCTGCCCTACTTTCGGTGCCTCCGCAGGCACTGTCCAAGAGAAGAAGTAGAGAATGGAAGAGCTTCTTACCTGTTGCTTGCTTGCTCGAATCCTTGGCTCCTCTCCTTTTCTTTAGCCTTCAAAACCAGCCTCAATCAGTGGTGTAGCTCTGATACCATGTCAAGAATCACGTGGTGGGGAGACTTGCTCAAGATGCTGCACCGAACACACACAAAATGTACAAGGAGAAGCTCACTCAAGAGACAAAAAGAGAGATGGAGGCCAAAACGTTTTCTTGCTGGTTTTTTCTTCTTCTTCCATACACTTTACAATGTACACAAAGTATAGATAATATACAACATAAAGGAAAGTGGCCTACTAAGTCAAACAATGCATAACCGACTACACTAGTCGACTAGCGCTATAACCATGCCAGCTGTAAATAGTTGTAACAACCTGAATATAATAAGTAATGAGTCAGTGACCATGTGAGAGTCATAATGACTACTGATGTGCTAAGTGTAGACATGTGGACCCATCTAACCAGGCAGTCCATCATCAATGTCCGCATGTGTTGAGCTTGTCATCTCAACACGCGGGAGAGAAAGTAACTCGATCGGCATGGAGGTAAGCTCACTACACCCATAGACATGGATGGCACGTCAGCTATGTGAGAGGTAGCCATTAGTGCTTGGCTTGGAACACTTTAAACAATAAGTGGTCCGTGGGTCTTGGCGGTTGAGCGAAATCTCCCACAACACCCATCCTGAAACTTTCTGATCTTACTAAGAAGTTTGAAGTGATAACTGATGCTAGCACACTTGCTTTAGGATGTGTGCTCATGCAAGAAGGTCACCCCATAGCATACTCTTTAAGAGAACTGAAGAGCCATGAAAGGAACTATGCTACACATGATCTGGAACTGTTGGTTGTCATCCATGCTCTCAAGATTTGGAGGCACTACTTGCTGGGTAATAAATTTACCCTAGTGACGGACCATAAAAGTCTTAAATGGATTTTCACCCACAATGAGCTCAATATGAGGCAACATCGATGGATTGAAGTGCTGAAAGAATATGATTTTGAAATCAAATACCAGCCTAGAAAGGAGAATGTAGTTGCTGATGCACTCAGTCCGCAAGGCATTTCTGAATTCTCTAATTTTGCAAGACCCATCAATAGCAAGATCTCTAGCCATAAAGGTATCCTTGCCAAACAACCCAATCCTTGAGCTGCTAGAGAAGAGGCATGCCATGACCGAACCTATTGGAAGCTGCTAAGGGAGATCCCCATCAAGGATCAAGACCCGAAGCTACAAACAAAGTATCAAGAATTCTCTATCAATGGTGGACTTGTCTACTATAGGATGAGATTATGTATTCCGACAAGCCAATCACTCAAGCAGAAGATACTTTGGGAAGCCCATGACTCCCCTTTCTCGGGCTATGCCAAGATCCTTAATGCGATTAGAAAGAGCTATTATTGGGATAGGCTCAAAGGTGACGTTCTCAAATATGTCACAGAATGTTTGTCTCGTCAACGCATTAAGGCCGAACATGTCAAAATGCCAGGGAAATTGCAACCATTTGACATTCCCCAAATGAAATGGGAATTCATTAGTATCGACTTTGTTGTTGGCCTGCCCCAAGTCCAGGGAGGATACAACTCCATTATGGTCATAGTGGATATGCTCACCAAGGTTACACATCTTATCCCTGTTAAAACAAACTATAAAGCCTCAGACATCACAAAGGAAATATTCAAACTACATGGGTTACCTAGAAGAATCATTAGTGATCGTGACTCTCTCTTCACATCACACTTGTGGAGGGCTATCTTCGAGGCCATTGGGACTCAAGTATGTTTCAGTACAGCTTATCATCCCCAAATTGATGGTCAAATAGAACGAGTCAACTGTCATTGAAGATATGCTTAGGGCACACTATTGTTGTGAACCCAAAAAGTGGATTCAATATTTGCCACTGGTTGAGTTTGCCTACAATGCTTCTTACCAACAACGCATTCAGATGACCCCCTTTCAAGCATTGTATGGGCACGATTGTCGTAGTCCTTTAAACTTTTCGGATCCAAACTTGAGGGTTGAAGCTCCAAAGCAAATGCTGGAAGACATGGATGACTAAATCAAATCAATAAGACAGGACATACAAGCTGCCAAGGACAGACAGAAGGCTTACACAGACCTGAAACGACAAGATAGATCCTTCGTTGAAGGTGATATGGTCTTCATTCGCATACGCCCAAAGAAGAGTTCCCTATCCTTGGGTGAATGCAAAAAGTTAAGTCCAAGGTATTGTGGACCCTACAAGATTCTCAAGTGCCTAAGGCCTAATGCTTACATATTACAACTCCCCAAAAACCTAAAAGTTCATAATGTATTCCATATCAGCCTACTAAAAAAAGTATGTGCCTAACCCTAGTCACATGCTTGATGATCAACAAGTTGTAATGCCTAGCCAAGGAGTCCTTGAGCTATGGCCTGACAGGATCTTAGATGTTAGGGAGAGGCATTTGAGATCCAGGACCTTGAGAGAATAGCTCATCCAGTGGTGGAAAGATTACCCCGAAGAGGATGCTACTTGGATGGATGAAAGTACTCTCAACCAACAATACCCCCAATTCTTCTCGAGATGAGGACATCTCGATTCCTCTAAGGGGGAGAGAATGTAATATTTCCGCAATGAAATATTGAAGATCCTAAATTTCATGCAAAAGCAGTGCAAAGTAATCTCCTACAACAACGGAAAAAAAAACCTTGGGCTAAGTGCTCCCTCCGCGTGCATCATCAAACTCCAGCCCGTGTTGTGCATAAGAGACTGCGGCTAAAGACCCGTAATTCCACGCGGGAACACACCTCCAAGGGAAAAAGGGATAATGGATAATTTTTTGGCAAATTTTTTTATCGATAAACTCCCCTCCCCTTCAACCGATGCATGGCGGGGAGAGGGAGTATGACCTTGAGTGGTGGAGGGCATGGGGGAGGGAGGCATGCAGCCCGCCACTTGTGTGGCTACCCCCCCCCCCCTCCCCCCCCCTTTTACAAGCCTATAAGAACCCCCCTCCCAACCTAGAGGGGAGGGGAGGAGAAGGACTGATCGTGCTGCCGCCGTAGCTACCCGCCATCGCCAGGACTACCGCCACCTGCTTGCTGTGCTACGCCACCTGCATCACCATCATCATCATCATTATCATCATCATCTTCGTCCTCATCGTCATCTCCACCTCCATCGTTATCATCTTCCCAATCATTTCCTCTCTCCACATCATCTGTTTAGTAAACAGAAGCTTGGAAGCTTCTATTAGAAGCTTTCATTAAGGCTTCCATAAGCCTTGTTCACACCGTGCCTCCCGGGTTTTCTTAAAACCATATCTGCAAGGGCCGTGTCCTGTGCGGAAGAGAAGATCTCGGACAGAGAGGATTTGAAATGTGAAAGTGACCAGGGGAGAGTTGTTGAAAAAAAAAATGTGTCAATGGCTCCTGAACAAAAGGCGAGAGAAGCACACGGGGGAGCTTCCAACCTGAGTACGTGAGTGGACAACACCTTGAATCTTAATGCCCAAGTTTGGATAAATTTCCTGCATGAAAAGGATGCATTTTAGCATGTCTTTAATTCTCATAGGCAAGTTTAAATACATTGGGAAATTTATTTGCTTGCCCGATTATAAAATCTAGTTGCATGTCATGCATTTGAAATTTCTTGCACCTCCTTGGTCAAGTTGCAAATCCTGAACGCATGATGCATAAGTAAATAGACGGAATTGTGCAAAGGCACCTTTGTTGCATCACACGTAGGATAGATCATATAACACATAATGCATAGCTGTGAGTTGCGTATAAAATAATGTCCAAATAGTTGCAATGCATGGAAAGGAATTATGAACTTTGCAAATTGTACGTGAAGATGGTTACATTTTAGATTGGGTTAAGTGCTAAAGGAAGGATTAAGTCAATGATGGACCCATGGCATTCGCTCATGCGTGGATTTCTTTATCAAATTTTGAATGCATCTTCAAAAGAAATATTAAAGCTTTGATTACGTTGCATCATTATAGTTTAGGGCAATGAAAAGAAAAGATCATTGTAAATCTTATAGATGCATAGAAGGAAAAAGTCTATAGTCTTGAAATCGCAAATTTGCATGGAATGATACATCGCATACATCTTGCAGTTCCTTGCATCTTTTAGGGAAAAGTACTTGCTAATTTAGAAGGAAGTATTTGCATCTTTAAAAGGGATGATCGTCTCTAATCATGGGTTTGTTAAATCAACTAAGTAATTCGTGTATAGTTGAGTTGCTCACATGAAAATCATAAAGGTACGATTAGATTGCATATGGCGATCACCTCAAAGTGCTAGGTAGAGTTAAGTTACATTAAAATTCTGCCTAGTATCGCACTTGGGATGTCGATTTAAGACTTTCGATCCCAAAGATCGTGCCCACATTCTCAAAAATGTTAGGATCATCTAAACGTCCATGCAAGAATGATCTAGGGTTCTCACCCTAAGGATAAATTGACCAAATACTAAACCTTCGTATGAATTTAGGAACCCTAGGGCCAAAGCGTTATCGGCCTAGTAGGATTAGGGTTGGATTGGAACTCCCAAATCCTATATCTTGGTCAAAGGTATTCTTGACCAAGGAATACTGTGTGATGGGAGAAATAATCCCACAAGTTAGGTGTGACACTTATCTCGTACAACAAGTTGGAATGTCGCATGTTTTTGTGCCTAAATCAAAATAGTATTGCCACTCCTTAGAACAAGGTTGGCGAGTTCTAAGTACAAGTCTAATTTTCTAGAGGATGAGTAGTCATCTTGCTACATCACCCTTCCTTGGGGCTGATTTGCCAACTTAGGGTAATTATGAATTGCCTAGCAAGCAATTGACCAATCAAGTGAGGACAACGGGGTTGTCCAGGATTTATTGACCATAATATATGGAAACCTAAAGTATTGACAATTTGGGTTAGTATGGTATAAACCCTAACCCAAGGATAAAAGGGTAAACAAGCAACTCAGCTTACGAAACCCTTGGGATCTTGCCAAGCCGCAATTGATCTTGAATCGAATGCTGGATGTATTCGGAGAGAAAGATTCACACCTTAGCAATTGGCCGTATAAACGACCCCTTGAGTGCTTGTGTTTGTACACTTAGGAGCACTGTTTGTACTTCTTTGCTCAAGGAACTAATGCTGGAAAATAACTAATGCTGCAGGTTGAAAGCCTGGAGGGAGAGGCAGCATCAGTTACCCCGGAATGTATGCCTGACCCTATCCAAGGGGGTTGTTAGCCACGCCGAGTACGTGGACCGAACCCACCGCGAGAGGTCTCTCTGTGGGTGCTACTTGGAGCAGGAGGACGCCTGGGTGCCAGGGGGGGCTCTGGCCATAAATCCCTTGCCTCTGGATCGTGCACAAGAGATGGAGGTGAGATGGGATCTCGAGGCCCGCATACTAGTCAACGGGCAGAAACTTGGAATAGCGATCCGTGAGGATTGCTGGAATTGCCTTCGGGCAGATTATATGATGTATTCCATAGATTGATAAATAAAGATCTAATGTTGAAAAGAAACTTGCTTGACATTGTTTTTCTTTGTCAGTGCCTAAAGTTACGTGAAGGAACCAGTGTGTAATTGGTTAATTAAGGAAGCTATCTTTGCTTGTCAAACTAAATGTGGTAGGTAATTAGATAACTAAAGCAACCTGAGGAAAGTGCAGTGGATGTGACCCTGGGTCCGTCCTACGGAAGGGTGGTCCTAGTTGGCTGGGAACTTTTCTCAAAGGAATTGACAGCAAGGTAACGATGACCTAGAATTTTCAAAGCTAGAATCCCGGTTTATACTGTTTTAGGGGAATGAAATGGGACTATGCCTTATAGGCAAAGAGGTCAAGCTTCTCTTCCCTCTCGTTTCCCATTCTCCTTGAACCAAGTGCAGTATAAATCTGCTTTGACCCTGATGTTTCTGCGTAAAGTAGTTCGCGACGCTAGCTACCATTCTAGGAACTTGACCTTTAGGAGAACCCTGATTCAGGTTGGTCCTAAGTGGGAACGGTCGGAATGCTTCCACTTCGTGGCAGACTCGGGAAGACCTAGATCGCAAATCCCGTGACATTCCTTGGGAGTGCCGGGCGGCACTTTCTAGACTCTCTTCCCGATGGGCTGCTAAGACATGTCCTGCAAAGTGGACAGGGGGACTCGTTACACGTTGGTAGTGGCAACTCTGACAACCTCGAGCACTTCTGTATCTCTAGCAATACTCGTTCCTTGATCGATTGCAGTGGTTCCCATGGTCTTTCCACCTCGTCGCTTTTGGATTCATCCTTCGCAAGTGGATTCAAGAGATAAAAATGAGGAATGAATTTGAGATGGAAGAGCGTAAGAGAAGATGGCTTAGTCGAACCGAGATAGGGAAATTGAGCTAACTCTCTTCCTCACAACCTCTCAGGATAACTCTCTCTCTATATATATATATATATATATATATATATATATATATATATATCTCTCTCTCTCTCTCTCTCTCACTCTCTTACTAGCTCCTTCTCGCAACCTCTTGGAGGGGTATCCTTTTGTGATCCTTCTACCTCCCTCTCTCTACCTCTCTCTCAAAGCCTCTCAGGTTCTCCTTGTGCTTCTCTAGCTACTTCCCATGCCTCATATTTATAGCTAAACAAGAGAAGAAGGATTGTGGTTGAGAAGAAGAGCTCTTTGTGGAGGGGATATTAGAAAAATTAGCAATCTAAATTTTCTAAAGTGTAGTCTAATACTCAATTCACAAATCTGATAGTTTTGTTGGCTCCGAAAGGGGGGTAAAACTCCAAGACACTTGATTAGAAAACTTTTAGATCACTCCTTCTTCTCCATGTTTGAAGTGTTGTTTACTGCCTATAAACTACGATCGTGACGCATGCGATTTCAACAATCTTTTTTTTTCATTAAATCTTCATTACTGGCTAAAAAGCCACTTGCTTTTCTTACATGACATCCTATTCTAGAAATTTCATATCTTTTTAGGATATTTACAATAAATAATATATAAAATATTTGAAATATGTTATTTTTGCCCAAAAAATTAATATTTTTGGACCATCCATACTATAAATATTGACATTAATGACTAATATGGCTCATAACTCTCATTCATGTTGTAACTTCTGTGAAGGGTAGCTACAATCCTTATCAATCCAAAAAAAATGTCGAGATTCAACTCTTTATTTTTTAATATTTTTAATTAAATAAAAATTATTAGTTATTAATGGTTGTTAGTTTTTAATTTAGTTAGTCTTTAGCTAGTAACATTACTAACTTATTAATTAAGTAACTAACTTTTGAACTAACCAACTAACTTTTATTGCACAAAATTATTACAATGATCATGCACCTGTTAGCAGAGTATTTGTCAGCTCATGTGTGAGTCTAAGCTTGATCTGAGCTGGGCATTTTTATTAGGTATTTTAGGTATTTTTCTGGTGTGGCATTTTATGCCATTGGGCCATTTTATGCACCAGTCGGCCAGCATTAAATGCTGTCCGACCAGCATTATTGCTCCCCACTTTTTCAGCCTATTTATACTCAGTGGCTCCTCCTCAGTCAGTCACTTCATTTCACCATCTGCAGACTCTGTGGAGAGAGGAGCCAGTGCTAGTGCCCACGCAGCCAGTGACTCACTATTGTATGCGACTGTCTTGTGTTCAGATATATGGATTCCATTTCCCGTGCATACATCTGAGTTCTCATCTGTATCGTGTTCTTTCTTTTCTCTTTTTTATCTTGTGTTTCAGTAGTTTATTTCAGCACATGTTTATGCTTCCACCGCTGCTCCACTTCTGACATGGTTTTCAGTTTTCAGGATTTGTGTTTCTGCTGTGTTTTCTTGCTGATTTCAGGACTGTTTTGTACCCCTGCTGATCAGACGACTGCTGTCGCAGCCAGGCGACCTGTTTTGGGGCTGTTTTCAGTCTGCGTTTTTTGCAGTTTTGCCATTGCCTGCTACCTCCACACCCTCTACTGCCTACGCACCCTCTGCTGCCTGCGTTTTTCATCTGCAGCTGCTGGCGACAGTTTTCTACCTGTTTTTCTCCAGTTTACAGCCTGCATTTTGCTGATTCAGCATCTCTCATGGCTGGGTGACTGTTACTTTAGGCCGTTTTCTCTGTTTTGGGCAGTTTTTGACTGATTTTTTGACTTTTTGCAGCAAATTTTGTCTTCTATTGATCAGATTTTGGGTTCTATTGCATGTGAACTCTCATTTTCTGCAGTCTGTGCTTGTGTTTTGGCTGTGTTTCCTCTCTATATTCCATCTCTTCTCTACTTCTCGTCTTATCCTCTCCATATGGCTCCTCCGTGCACTTCCAGTGATGATAAGTTACATATGACCTCGATGCTTCTTGAGCATGAGGCATCCTTGAGATTACAGGGGCGGCTTCCGGCACATTATGGAGGTGAGGCTTATGTAGCTTCAGAGAGGGGTGACGAGAAGAAGAAGTCGAAGGCCCAGTGTTACCACTGTGGCAAGAAGGGACATTTGCGGAAGGACTGCAATAAGTTAGCGGCTTCCAGGAAGAAGGAGCAGAAGACGAAGCGGGATGCTGACTCTACCGATGAGTCCTCTCCTTCATCAGACTCCGACTCCGCTCCTCCGACCAAGGTGAAGTCCAAGGTGCGGAAGGGCTCCTCTTCTTCGGATCGCGGGAAGGGCTTGGTGGCCCCTTCCTCGACTGCTTTCTAGTGATGGTGATGAGGTCATCCCTCACGACTCTCTTGTGCCAGAGAGGGAGTGTGAGCGGGTGTTCAGATGGGGCAGCCGCGCCTCATCTATATTTTTATACAGATGCACAGGTTCCAGAGAGGGACGTTCCTGACGCATCGACTTCAGTCTGGCATAAAATGCCACACCAGAAAAAACCTAAAATACCTAATAAAAATACCCAGCCCAGATAGAGCTCAGACTCACACATGAGCTGACAAATACTCTGCTAACACCCTCTCTCAGATCATGAGTGATCTGATACAATACAATAGTACAATGAAAAAGGGATCAGAAACTATACAACATAGAACCACCAAGTAGAACCATGGATACCCAAGCAGTGGGTGATCAAGCCACCACCAAGGTGCCTCGGAGAGAACCTGATGTCGATGTCGATCGTACCAAACACCTGAAAATAGAGAAGATCATAGCATGTCTCTATGTCCATCACTAATGTCTCGTAGTAGCATACAAGACCATCCTGTCAAAAATGCCTCATCTATATTTTTATACAGGTGCATAGGTTCCAGAGAGGGACGTCCCTGACGCATCGACTTCAGTCTGGGGGAATCAAATCCTGGAGCTGGGATTGACATCCAGGTTCATGATGAGCTGGTCATCTGACAGAGAGCGGGAGGCTTTCGTCTGGAGCTCACATGAGGGGACACTTTGGCGGTTTGGCCAAAGGCGGGGAATCCATGGTCACCTATGTTCAGGGGCATTTTTGACAGGATGGCCTTGTATGCTACTGCGAGACATTAGTGATGGACACAGAGACATGCTATGATCTTCTCTATTTTTCAGGTGTTTGGTACAATCGACATCGACATCAGGTTCTCTCCGAGGCACCTTGGTGGTGGCTTGATCACCCACTGCTTGGGTATCCATGGTTCTACTTGGTGGTTCTATGTTATATAGTTTCTGATCCCTTTTCATTGTACTATTGTATTGTATCAGATCACTCATGATCTGAGAGAGGGTGTTAGCAGAGTATTTGTCAGCTCATGTGTGAGTCTGAGCTTGATCTGAGCTGGGCATTTTTATTAGGTATTTTAGGTATTTTTCTGGTGTGGCATTTTATGCCATTGGGCCATTTTATGCACCAGTCGGCCAGCATTAAATGCTGTCCGACCAGCATTATTGCTCCCCACTTTTTCAGCCTATTTATACTCAGTGGCTCCTCCTCAGTCAGTCACTTCATTTCACCATCTGCAGACTCTGTGGAGAGAGGAGCCAGTGCCAGTGCCCACGCAGCCAGTGACTCACTGTTGTATGCGACTGTCTCGTGTTCAGACATATGGATTCCATTTCCCGTGCATACATCTAAGTTCTCATCTGTATCGTGTTCTTTCTTTTCTCTTTTTTGTCTTGTGTTTCAGTAGTTTATTTCAGCACATGTTTATGCCTCCACCGCTGCTCCACTTCTGACAGCACCTTATCAACAAATACCAATCTTTTAGCCCAAACAGAACTTAGATGGTTCTTATTGTGTGATGTTCCTAGAGGCATCCTCAAAAGTTGAGTCCTCGAGCCAAGAGGTAACTAATTCCCAAACCAAACTTGAAACATCCCTAATACCATTTCAGCATCCTAAGAAGCAAGCTCAATCCTCATCGAAAGAGGAAGTTGGTTCCAGCAAGGCATCAGAAGAGGAGACCACTCCCTTGAGGGAATGGATACAGATGTGGTACTGAATGTCACTTGAAAGTGGAAACCAATATTCTAGAAGAGAAACTTTTGATCCTACATGACCTATTGAAGGAGAACTTGGACATGTTTGTATGGTCCTATAAACATCTAAAGGGGATTGATTCCATGATCTGTAAGCATCACATTTACCTAGAGCCTAATGGAAAGCTAGTGAGGCAAAGACGGAGGTGTATGAATCAAAATTACTCATCCATACTAAAAGTAAAATTGTTGAAGCTCCTTGAAGTTGAGTTTATATATCGACAAGTGGCCAATAGTGAATGTGTTTCACACATCGTGGTAGCACTCAAGAAGAATGTAAAGCTACGAATATGTATAGACTTCTGAAAGCTGAATTCCAAGACAAAGAAATATCATTTCTATATTCCTTATATAGACCAACTGTTGGACACAGTGGCTAGATATAAGCTTTACTCCTTAGTGAATGGATTCAGTGGATACAACCAAGTCCAAATAGTAGAAGAAGATCAATCCAAAACAACCTCCACAACAGAATGGGGGAACCTATGCTTACAGAGTGATGCCATTTGGGCTTTGTGTGTGATGCCCTTGCTACCTTTCAAAGAGTGATGATGGACGCATTCCAAAATCCCTTGCATGACTTTATTGAGGTATACCTGGATGCATTTTGTGTCTACAGCCTAATCTGTGAGCATTAGGGGCACTTGGAGCAGTACTTTGATAGATGTCGAGAGTATAGGATTCCTCTCAACCTTGACAAATGCATCTTTGGAGCCTCTTCAAGAGTTTTTATGGACCACTTTGTCTCTGCACAAGGGATAGCAACATACCTTGTGAAGATTGAGAAGATTGTAGCTCTAACAATGCCGACTAACCTCAAACAATTGAGGGTATTCCTTGGCCATGTGGGCTATTATAGAAGACTCATAGCACACTTTACAAGGCATCCCCCTTACATAAGCTTCTGAGGAAAGATGCAGAGTTTACATGGATTGCTGATTATGATGAAGTGTTCAACACCTTGAAGTAGTGTCTAATTGAAGCACTCATCTTACAACCTCCTGGCTGGACAAAGAAATTCTATGTGCATAATGATACATCAGTAGAAGGCTTAGGTGCAATCTTATGTCAAAAAGGCTCCTTGAAATTAGATCAACCTCTCTACTATGAAAGCTAAAAAGTAACTAATCAAGAAAGAAACTACACAGTGATGGAGTTAGAATACCTAGCAATGGTGTTTGCCTTGGAGAAATTTTGACACTGCATGTTGATGCTATCGACACACTAAATTTTATGTGGATCATGAGGCCCTATCCTTCCTGATGAACAAAGTAAATGTGAAGGGAAGAATGATGAGATGGCTCCTTCTATTCTAAGAGTTCAACTTTAAAGTGATTACCAAGCCTAGTCGCTCCCATGTCATGTGGTTGACAATCTGTTGTGTATCCCTTAGAGTGAGGAAGAGGAGCAGAATGATCCAGACCTCCCTAATGCTTCTCTCTTATTGGTTGAAACTATAATCCCATGGTACACAAATATGGCCAACCTCTTGGCTACATGACAATATCCTCCTGGTATCTCCAACCATGAGAAGAAGAACTTCAATTGGAATCACCCCCCTAAACCCTGTTAGGTGGCACTCTGTACAAGAAAGGTAAGGATAAATTATTGCACATATGTGTTGCAAGAGACAAGATCGGGATAGTTTTAAAAGCATGTCATGATGAGCCCTATAAATGACATTTTGCAAGGAAGAGATAGCAAGGAAGGCTTTGCTCTCATAGGATATTGGTGGCCTACATTACACAAAGTTTTTCTTGGTGAGGAAGAAAGGTTTCTTGTAGGTTTTTGTGGCCAACAAGTCATTTGCAGCCTCTACCTAGCCGGTTCGTGGTTCGATTTGTGCCGTGGTAGGGTGCTCTTCAAGACCCTTTGGGCATACAGAACCTCCCATAAGGCTACTACAAGATAGGCAACTAGTGTATGGTATAGAAGCAATTTTCTCGGTAAAGCT
Source organism: Lygodium microphyllum (assembly GCF_053477565.2). Taxonomy (NCBI): domain Eukaryota; kingdom Viridiplantae; phylum Streptophyta; class Polypodiopsida; order Schizaeales; family Lygodiaceae; genus Lygodium; species Lygodium microphyllum. The sequence goes on from NW_028229514.1 coordinate 14,279,239, forward strand.
TGAATTGCCTTCCCTATGAGCAGCTATCCAAGAACCCCTAGGCAATGTAATGAGTCCCTGCAATGCCATCTCTTACACTTGGAATGCTTGGATGAGACTCACAGAATGGCCCTACAACATATGGAAGCTACCCGGGCTAGCAGAAGGCTTATCACGACAAATTCATTAAGCATATTAAGGAAGGTGACCTAGTCCTAGCCTATGACTTGAGATTTGGCAAGTTCCCAGGAAAATTACAATAGTGTTGGATGGGCCCCTATGAGGTACTGACTATCAACCCTAACAGCTCTGTCCAAGTGTAGGTTGCCAATGCTTTTGATGATCTCTTCCTGAGTAATGTCTATTTCTTCTCAACAAGAAGTACTTCCTCCCTCCTAGGGATCCTGACAATGGCAGCCAGCAATTCCTTTCTTTCGAAGACATCGCTCCTTCTTACTTCTTATGCTGCTATCAATATCCATCTTTCTCATCCTAATGAGGTGGCCTCATTCTTCTAGCCCATCATAGCCACCTCCCACTCCTAGTTTGCTTCCTTCTCATCAAATCCAATCGAGGTGGTGAGGATGGTTCTGATATATGGTATTCCTATCATTCTCCTTTTAGAATTTTTTTAAAAAAATAAGAAAATAAAAGCATATCTATTATGGGAGAAAATGACTTTTATCCATGTCATGTTGACCTATTCTTCAAGAAAAGGTGGAAACACCCTCGGATGTAGGGAAAAAAGAAAAAAAAATCAAAACTGTTATGGAAGAAAAGAAAGAAATTCCTTATCATAATAGTCCTTGTTCCAAGAAAAGATGGCAAACACTCTTGGATGAGCCAGGTGGGCTATAGTCGTAAAACGCTTGAATAGGGCATCTTCCTCACCCAAAGAATGACTGATTGCAAATCTTATGGTTGGCAACTCAATTTCTAATGGCAAGATGCACTCCTCCCCATAAACTAATTTGAATGGGGTGTGGTCAGTGGCTCGTTTAAATGTCGTATTATATGCCCATACCACCACATATAATTTTGTATCCTAGTCATGTTTATTTTTAGAGACTACCTTGGACAAGATACCCACAAGTTGCTTATTGGTGCTTTCAACTTGTCCATTTGCCTGTGGATTATAGGGAGTCGTCTTGTTATGCTTGATTTTCCATGCTTCAGTTAGATTTTAATCACCTTATTTAAAAAGTGAGTTCCACTATCTGATACTATTTCCTTTGGCAAACCGAAACGGCAAATGATTTGCTCAAGTAGGAAGCTGGCAATCTCTTTTGCATTATCCTGCCTTGTCACTTGTGCTTCTGACCACTTTGTAAAGTAATCAATGGGCTACTATTATATATCTCTTCTGAGTAGTAGACGATGGGGTAATATGACCCACAAAGTCAATGCTTCACTTCTCAAATGGGAGGATAGCCATAATTGGAATAAGTGGGCGCTTCCTATTCTCTACTATCATGTCTTTGACATGTATCAATCTCTTAGCATACTCAAATGAATCCTCAAAGATGAACAGCCACCAATATCCAGCTCTTAAAGCCTTTTGAGCCATCAACCACCCAGCAAAATGCCCCCCACAAGCCAAGTCATGGCACTCCTCCAGGATAAATGGAACCTCATTAGGCATCACACATCGGTGATAGATATCATCAACACCCTAGCGATATAGTGTTCCTACAATCAAGGAAAATTTCAATGCCTACTGTTTAATTTTTCTCTTCTCGGATTTTGATAGAGTAGCTCCAGTCTCTCCTATAGATAGATAATGCATTGCAACAACATACCAAGAGGGAATAGATATTGTATCAATCTTAAACAACGTTTCTATGTCACTTCCTTCGAGCAAGATTTCTTTTGGCTCTCCGAATTCCACAAGACATTCTACAATACCATGTAGCTTCAGTGGTTTGCTCTTGATCTCATAATCAAACTCCTGCAAAGTGATTAATCATTTTGCTAAACAATCAGGTGGCTGTAACTTGTTTAGCAACAGTCAAAGCCCTTTCGCCTTCGTATAAAAAAACACCTTCTCATAAAGAATGTAATGCCTGAACTTTTTGGTCGCAAATACCATCTCAAGGCACAACTTCTCCATATAGGTATAGTTAATTTATGATATGCCCAACTTTCAACTAGCAAAAGCAATCGGATGGTACATTTTTCCTCCCATATTTGGGCTAAATAGTAGCTAATACTATACATGGTGACTGTTGAAAATATATAGAATATCTCGCCCCTTTTAGGTGCTTTTAAAACAGGTGCTTTGGCAAGCTCCTACTTCACATCATCAAAAGACTTTACAAGCATCACTCCATGCAATTTGACAATTAAAGGACAATAGGTTCGTCAGTGACAATGTTCTTTCTTCTGCCAAGGCATTGATAAACCTTTGATAATACCCTATTGATTACATAAAGCTATGTACCCGCTTTGGAGTATGTGGTGGACTCATGGTGACTATGACCTTGATCTTTTTAGGGTCAGTCACAATCCCTACTGAACGGAGTACATGGCCTAACAAGAGCCTATAAGGAACCCCAAAGATACACTTCTCTGGGTTAAGATCTATGCAAAATTGTCTACAACGCTCAAAACACTTTTGCAGAATAATCAACTGCCTTCCTCTTGTGGTGATTTCCCCCGAGTCATCAATGAATACTTTCAACTCCTTTGGGGAGATGTCACTAAAGGTATCAAAGACAGTAATAAATGTCATTTTCAGCTTGTCTTGCTCAGCAATCACCATTTGGTTATACGCCGCAAAGCAATCCATGAACGAATCTATTTCCCTACCCGCTAATTATCCTAAATTTGGTCAATAAATGGCAACAGGTAGTAGTCTTTAACAGACTGCTTATTCAGCTCTATAATGTCTACACAAAGCCGTATTTGATTATTTCTCTTCTTTCTGATCTCACAACTGGTGAACACCATTCAGTATGCTAAACAGGGAAGATCAAACATGCTTGCAACTTCTATAGCTCCTCAAACAACCCATCCCTTTGTTCAAAAGGCATGTGCCTTACTTTTTGACGTATGGGCTGACTTCCTTCCTTTTTAGAGGAATGGTATACATAGCTAGGTTGTGAGGAAATGTCACTGAACTCTTGAATTAAGGACACATAATCCTCTTTCTCTTCTGAACTGAGCATGGAACCTAATTTGATTGGCCATGAATCATTTGGCATACAAGGTCTAGCTCAATAATGTCTGCATCTCTTATTCTATTTTGAGGCTCTATTGACTCATTCAATGTTATCTAATAAATGTCTTCTATAGTGGACCTTTCTTTAGATCCATCACTTGATGACATCTCACTACCAGATGGATCATCTACTGTTTCTAGTTCAGTAGAGGATAAAGGAGATCTCTCACTCTGAGGAGACTTAGGGTAAGCATCCACTATTACACAATTAGCACCTCTATCTAGAATCATTCGACCAATGGGTATATCAACTTGATAGTCTGTTCGTAAAATCCATGGTCTATCTAGCAAAACTTGATAGCTAGGACGTCTTGCAAACCTTATCACCCTAAAGTCTAGGTAGCATTCCATGCTTGCAACAGTAATATGGACTTTAACCTTCTGGTTGCCTTATACTGTCATCAACCATCCTAAGAAGTGTGGAGCCATCTTTTTGAATTTCTAGACCTAGCCTCTCCATCAAGTCTGAACTCGTGATATTGATGCAGGATCCAATGTCCACGATAGCATGCTCTACTAATATTCCATCCACGTACGTTGGAACCCTAGGGCAATGCTTTTCAACATGATCAAACCAATCTTTTCCCACTCGTGTTATGCCCAAAGGTTCTACAATATACCCAATATGCATGATTATCTTGAATTCCTTATGTACTCCTAGAGACAGTTTAATCAATTGCAGGAGATTCATATCTGGTTTCAATTCGCAAAGAGAACTTGCTAAATCAAAGTCATGGTAGTTAGCCAAATTTCTCTTTTTCTCACCAAACCATTCTCTCCTTTGGTCTTTGGACCGACTTTGGTGCCTCTTTTTTAACTTTTTCCTTCTTTCTTGGCAATCTTTTATCCTTCTCGGGATCAACTTTATTATCAACAGGCCATAGAGGTCCACTTCCATATCAGGATTCAAAACTTACTTTCCCCGAGCATCTTGCTTAAGGTTTTCCTCGATAGGTTATACAGTTCCTTTGTCACCCTCTCTAGTCTTTTGACCTCTTGTTATGGCTTGTAGATTAGAAGTATCCACATCATTGACATGTACGACTTCAATAAGATTGACTCCATTGCCATTAGGCAACTCCTCTACAATAGCCTTTCCTCATTGCAGTATTTATCTTGGTCCCTCATCTAGTTGGAGATTATTCCATTGTGTAGGATGGTTAACTAGACTTGCTAGTTTACTCACTTATTGGAGAGAGCTAATCTTACTCCAATAGGTAGCAGCTAAGTTGCTAGACTTTCCGCAAATATCGCATTTTACATTTGGACAATTGTTAGGGAAATGTTGGCCACCACACCAAATTATTACCATTCCAATTTATCCTTGCTGCATAAGCCGCTTGCAAGCATGACTCTACTCCTTCTGCTTGGGTAATAGTAGTGTCAATGTTGGCCAAAGCAACAATACTTAGTTGCACCTAAATGTTGAAATCTAATCCATGTAGAAAATATTACAATTGTGCAACTGGTGGAAGGGGGATATAAGTATTAGGTTTGCGAAGAACTTTCTTTAGTTTCTTGGCATAGGCCTGGACATTCTCATTTGGCTCTTAGCATGTTACATTCAAGACACCAACCAATACTGTCCACCCCTCTTAGGAGAAAACTCTCTACGGAAGGCTGTGAAGAATTGGTCAATGCTAGTTACAGTTCTAGCCTCTAGACCATGAAACCATACTATTGACCTTCCTTTTAATGTCATGTTGAAGAACATCATCAAGTGTCCTTCGTCTTGGACTCGATAGTTGAACATGAGTGTTTGAAACTCCTTAATATGGAGTTCTCCATCTTCTTTTGCTAGCCCATTGAAGATGGAAAAAGGTGCTCCTAATGCCAGTAAAGCCGATGTCCCTATTGGAATTGCGATGGGTTGTGCCATGGCTACAACCGGATGATTGATAATAGGAGTTTGTGTAGGTAAAACTACACCCCCACTCAAAGTGGGTTGATTGACTGGAAGAAGGGAAGTACTATGACTTTCTCTTGCACTCAAAGGGCTGCTTATGACACTTAGGTTATTAGAACCACTGCTACTTATGCATTGCAAGCTGCCTCTTTGAGGAGAATAATGCCTTAGAATCTCCAACCGTTGTCTAGTCCTCTCAGTACATTCCTCTTTTTCTATTTCGGCTTGACAGTTCTTGTCAGAGGACATAAATCGACTATTTAGTCCCCAAAAACCCTAGATTTGGAACCACCACTTATTGGTGGCTCCCAACAAATGCACCACTGATGGGACCTAAAATGGGCTAGCAATGGCTATGGCACTAGTCAGACCACCTGATGCACACAACAGACAACCCCACCATGTGATCTCATGGGCCATGAGCATCTATAACTCACTCTACACTAAATGCTAATGCCAATTCTGTGTTTGTATTAGGTCATAGTCCAACGTTTACCATCCCTTATCCTCAGAGGGAGATCCCTTATCATATAAACATAATACCTCATAGCACAAACATAGGGAAGCACCGCTCAGCTGACTGTCGTGCCTCCACTATGACTCTCCTACACCTCGGGGATTGGCCCCAAGATGCGTCGCTCCAACATAAAGTACACACAGTAAAAGCTCCACTCTTTCATTTTGAATGTATTCCAGGAGATACCATGTGTCCTTATCAAACAATTCTCCCAAGAAAACAATCGACTAGCCTATAGCTTAGGTCATCTCACACACTCAAGCATAGGTCATCATAACGAAAAACATGTGCTATGCATCCAATTCTTGATACCATGGTTGATATGCACATGCAAAAGTGGATGATCCTAAAGTGCTCAAACATAATTTATAATCAGAAATGTGCTGTAAACAACTAGGCTTCCCAATGCTCATTTACTAACTCGTTGCAACGATATAAGTATAACATCGAGACAACACTCATGCTACTATCCTCTTAATTAAAATATAATGAATCCTATGTCATGATATGCATCAAAAAAATAAAAAATAATCAACACCCAAATCGCATCATTCAAACACCCCACCCCTACTTTTAGGTATTGCTTCAATTGCATAGGTATAGGGGTTCATTTTGTCATGTTTTGATGTATAAAAAGTGATAAATCATGAACTTTGACAAAGAGATAGGAAAAACTGAGGCTAAACCTCATGCTTTCCCACTATCATACATTCACAAACACTCCTTATATATATATATATATATATATATATATATATATATATATATATATATATATTAATGAAGTGTATTTCTATTTTTTTCCTTATTTTTTAGTATTTATTTGTCAATAATCAGTATTATTTTCTAATTTTTTCATACCAATCATTTCAGCCTACTAAAAACTCAATTTTATTTTCCATTTTCCCCCATAGGAACACATTTCACCCACCTGAAAGGATAACGCAAGGGAATAATTTCCAACAAGACGAAGGACCGAAGCAAATATTACAAAGAGGGAAAGCTATGGTAGAGGAGCTGCCCAGTGGTAGTGGAGTTAACCTTATAGATGTTTTTTGCATCAGTGGCACTGAAGCTTCTAATCTACAGGTTAATCAAAAGGGTAAAGAAGTCCACAAAGCCAAGGAAAAACCTATCAACGGTAAGGCCAAGCAAGATGATAAGGGAACACAAGTCATTAATCCACTATGAAAGGTGGACCTCTCAAGTTTGAAGTTGACCCCAAGAAGGATAAAGAGTCGCTAAAGAAGAAGGCAAAATCCAAGAAAGAAGCACCAAGGCCAGTTCAAAGACCAAAAGAGAGAATGGTTTGGTGAGAAAAGTGAGGTCTTGCTAGCTATCATGAATTTGATTTAGTGAGTTCTCTTTGCAAAGTTAAGCCAGATGTAAATCTTCTACAGTTGATTAAGTTGTCTCCAGGAGTATGCAAGGAATTTAAGAAGATTATATGCACTTGGTATATCATTGAGCCCTTGGGAATAGTGCGAGTAGGAGATAATTGGTTTGAGCATGTTGAAAAGCATTGCCTGAGGGTGGCAGCATACGTTGATGGAATATTAGTAGGGCATGCTATTGTGGATATAGGTTCCTCAGTCAACATTATGAGTTCGAAATTAATGGAGAGACTAGGATTAGAAATCAAGAAAGATGCCTCCATGATCCTCCAAATGGCTGATGACATCTTAAGACAACTTGGAGGTTGCATTGCTAAAGTCCATTTGACTATTGCCAATGTAGAGTGCATTCTGGATTTTAGGGTCAGTAGGTTTGTAGGGTGACCTAGCTATCAAGTATTGCTAGGTAGGCCATGGATCTTACAAGTAGACTATCAAGTTGATATACCCACTAGACGATTGATGAGGTATTAGACATGTAGTAGTAGATGCTTATCTTGAATCTCCTCAGAGTGAGAGAGTTCCTTTATCTTTGTCAGAGTTTGATACATGAGATGCTCCATCTACTACCGAGATGTCATCAAGTGACGAATCCAATGAGGGGTTGACTACAGAAGATATCTACCAAGTGACTTTAAATGAGCCAATAGAGGCTTAGGAGAGGATAAGAGATGCAGATGTAATTGAGCTTGACCTTGGTACAATGAATGATTCATGGCCAATTAAATTAGGTTCCATGCTCAATTCTTCGGAGGAAAGAAAGGACTATGTGTCCTTGATTCAAGAATTCTGAGATATATTTGCTTGGAGTTACAATGAGCTGAGAGGCATTCCTCCTAGCCTAGCTGTTCATATGATTCCTTTGAAGCAAGGTAGTCACTCTGTGTGACAAAAAGTAAGGCATATGCCTTTCAAATTAAGGGATGGGCTATTCAAAGAATTGACAAAGCTATGAAAGGCTGGCCTGATATTTTTGGTTCAACACATAGAATGATGTTCACAAGTTGTTATCAGGAAGAAGAAGAACAATCAGATTTGGCTTTGCGTAGACTTCAGAGAGCTGAACAAGTAGACAATTAAGAATTACTATCCATTTCCTTTCATTGATCTGATTTTAGATTGGTTAGCCAGTAGGCAAATCTATTTGTTTATGGATTGCTTTGGTGGTTATAACCAGATAGCTATTGTGGAGGAAGAAAAATTGAAAATGACATTTATTATTGTATTCAATACCTTTGTGTATCATGTGATGGCCTTTGGTCTATGCAATGTGTCTGGGTCTTGGCAAAACAAACAACTGATAAGACCTTTGGTGGTATCTCCCTAGAGGAGTTAAAAGTCTTTATTGACGATTTGGGGGTAGCCACCACAAGGGAGCGACAATTGATTATTCTAAGGAAATTTTTTGAGCATTATAGATAGTTCTACATTGCTCTTAATTCTAGAAAGTGAGTATTTGGAGTGCCCTATGGGTTATTACTCGGCCATGTGATTAGTTCAGCTAGTATTGCAACTGTACCTGAAAAGATAAAGATCATAGTCTCTATGAGCCCACCGCATACTCCAAAAGAGGTGCATAGCTTTTTTTCTCATAAGTGGGATACTATCAAAGATTTATCAATGCATTGGCAGAAAGAGCATTGCCATTGATGAACATTGTATATTTTAATTGTCTATTTGAGTCGAATGAAGCCTATCAAGTATCCTTTGAGGATGTGAAGCAAGAATTAGAAAAAGTGCCAATCTTAAAAGCACCTAGAAGAGGTGAAGTTTTCTACATATCTTTAGTAGCCACATTGCATAGTATTAGCTCTGCTATTTAGCTCAAATTTGGGAGGAGAAATGGTATCATCCAATTGCCTTTGCTAGTAGGAAATTGGGGATATCTAAAGTTAATTATATGTAAATGGAGAAATTGTGCCTTGGAATGATCTTTACGACGAAGAAATTTAGACATTATATTCTCTATGAGAAGGTAATATTCTTCACAAAGGTGGAAGGACTCAGATTATTGCTAAACAAGTTGCAACTGCCTAATCGTTTAGCAAAGTGGTTAATCATTTTACAGGAGTTTGATTACGAGATTAGGAGCAAGCCACCAAAGTTGCAAGGTATTGTAGAATGCCTTGTGGATTTTGGGGAGCCAAAGGAAATTCTCATTGAGAGAAGTGATATTGAAGGGCTATTTAAAATCGATACAGCTTCCATCCCTTCCTAGTATGTGGCAATAACACATTATTTATCTATAGGAGGATTTGGGGATGCTTTATCAAAGTCTAAAAAGAGAAAGATCAAGAAACAAGCATTACGCTTTTCAATTATAGTGGGTGTCTTGTATCGGATAGGAGTAGATGATATCTATCGCCATTGTGTAGTACCTGATGAGGTACCATTTATTCTTGAGAAGTGCCTGATGTGTAGTAGATGATATATATCGCCATTGTGTAGTACATGATGAGGTACCATTTATTATTGAGAAGTGCCATGATTCAACATGTGGGGGACATTTTGCTGGCCGGCTTACCGTGCCCAAAAAGCTCTCTATGCTGGATATTGGTGGCTATCAATTTTTCAAGATGCTTTTAGTCATGTTAAGCGCTGTGATTTTGTCAAAGACACGATGTGAGGGGAAATCGTAGAGGCAACCTCTGAATCCCATTTGTAACCATGAACTACTTTACAAAGTCATCTAAAGCTTGAGCAATGGTGAATGACAATGCTAAGGAGATGGCTAGTTTCATTAGGGAGCAAATTATTTGCCATTTTGGTCCACCAAAGGAGATTGTGTCTGATATCAAGGGATACACTTCTTGAATAAGGTTATAGTGGCCTTGACTAAAGCTTTGAAGATTAAGTACAACAAGACTACCCCGTATAATCCTCAAGCGAATGGTCAGGTTGAGAGTATGAATAAACAACTAGTGGGAATCTTGTCCAAGATAGTATCGGAAAGCAATCGTGACTGGGATAAGAAATTATATGTGGTAGTCTAGGCTTACAACACGACATTCAAGAGAGCCACACGCCACACCATATTCAATTTAATGTATGGGGAGGAGTGTGTTTTGTCGTTAGAAATAGAGCTTCTCACTATGCATTTTGCCCTCAATCATTCATTGGTAGAGAAAGAAGTATTACAGGAACGGTATACTTCTCTAGAACATCTTGATGAGATTCAGTCGTAGACTTTATTACATCAAGAAGTAGGGAAAAGGAGAATGAAAGCCCTTCATGATCTTCGGGCTAAGAAGTACAAATTTGCAAAAGGTCAATTAGTGTTGTACTATGATAGTCGAAGGGAGCTCTTTCCATGAAAATTTGAACAACCCAAATGGGATGGACCATACAAGATTGTACGTTTAGGAAAGAATGGCTCTACGGCCCTTCTAGTATATTTGCAAGGGGTAGAGTTTAAGACTAAAGTTGAATTTAATAAGCTGAATCCTTACTATGTGTAAGGGTTGACATTGGTGCCTATGTAGGTCCTTCAGGATTCAGCCTTAATGTGCAGTAGGTATCAAGATAAGCGGATGGGACACATCATTCCCTATCTATAACATCCATATCTTGAGCAACGCTACCATCAAGGTCAAGTGATCTGGTGGAGCAAAGGGTATCAAGCTACTATGAGTGGCAAGATGAATCCTTTATGTGGGAAATTAAGATCTATTGCCACCATTGTCAACTAATTCTAACTAGCATTACTATCGAATTCAACAAGGGAGGGATTGTGCCTATTATATATCCCCTCTCTCTCGACTTGATTTTTATTATCATAAGTATGAGTGAGTTGATTATTATGGCATGGCCTATGATCAATGAAGCATGGGTTTATTCCCTGTATTTTGATGGTGCTTCTAGAGGGCCTACTAAACATGCTAGTGTTGGTGTGGTTATTAAAGATCCTTGATGTAGGGTTGTCATGAAGATGGGAGTCTATTTAGGACCCTATTTTACTAATAATATGGCAGAATACAAGGCCTTGATCATGGGGCTGAATATAGCCCGGTGTGGTGGTATCCGCCAATTATTGGTTAAAGGTGACTCGCAATTAGTAATCAATAAGCTAAATGGGACCTATAGTTTGTGGGATCCCATCTTATGGATGTACCATCGTGCAACCTTGGATATGTTGCATATCTTTGAGATGGTGACTTGTCAGTTAGTACCTCAACAATGGAATCACTTTGTGGATTCCCTAGCTAACTATGCTTTCGTGGAAGATGTCTTTTTCAATTGTGGTCCAAGGGAGCCCTTACAATTACCTCCTAACATTAGCCCTGGACTACTTTGGGGTCTTCTTGCTGACATGTCATATTTTGATCACCAATGGTTAGTTTGGGTTATGAGTCAAGTAGCAAGTGAGCACCTTCCTACTTTGTCATGTATGCATAGGATTGTCTATCGGCATATTCATCAGACACCCCTTGCCATTTATGTAGGGGGTTAGCTAATAACTTGATGCACTTAGTGTAGGGCCTAATAGGCCTTATCCTTGGTCGGTTTTGTGCTTCAATAGAGTAACATTAGGACTAAGGGATTATTTCAACAGTACATTGTGCTAAATGGTATTCAAATGGTTTATTTCATAAGGCCAAGAGGGCCGGTTCTGTGTTGAGTTCTAATGTTTTATTTTATAAGGCCAAGAGGGCCGGTTCTGTGTTGAGTTCTAATGTTTTATTTCATAAGGCCAAGAGGGCCAGTTTATGTTGGTTGTGAAATGTTATATCCCTTAAGGCCAAGAGGGCCATATGTCTGTTTGGTACAGGTGCATTTAATGGTTTTTTGTTTTAGTAATTGTATCACATAGGTTGGATGAAGTGCATGGAAGGAGCCTTTGTTGTGGGGGAGTTTCTTGTGGCCATTCCAGGTGGTATTGTCACATTTCTGAGTTTTTTCCTTAAGCTAATAGTGTTATATGAGTATGTGGGGGCTATTTTCTTTTCATTCATGGGGATTGCCAAAAATCAAGGCATGAAGTCCTAGGATTTGGTTAGGTATATCTAGGGGAGATTTGAGCAGTTGTCTACCTCATGGTAGGACATTGTCAAGCATTACAAATATGTTATAGAGGGTAGTCCTTGTGACCCTCTCCTTCCTGCTTGCTAGGCATATGTCCTAGGAGTCCCTACTAGTGTGAGGGCGTTAGAGAAGCCTCCTAAAATAACAAAAAAAGTAAGTGTTGAATATATCTCAAGATAAAAATTAGAGAGGTGTGTAAAAAGGGGTTCTAACCCCTCAATAAGAAAAGGAAACAAAAAAGGAAGAAAACTCCTACAAGTAGTTGATTATCGCCTTCAGAGGCCTGGTAGGTTCTTGAGGATGAGTCAGACTCAGTCAATGCCTTGTCTTCCTAGGGGTAGCAACTACCTGAAAAGAAAAGAAAAGGAAGGTTGGAGTGAAAATAAAAGTGAGCGTTAAAAAAGGATTAAGTGTCGCCTCGTGAGAGCTTGGTAGGTTCTTGGGTATCGAATCAGGACTTAAGGCTAATCCCCTATTCTCCTTAGGTCACTTTACACTCAGTTCCCTCCTTTTTACACGCCCGAGTATGGAAACATTGGAAGGACATGTGCTATAAGAAAAATATAATGACTAGGCTATAGGATTCCTCGCCTAGTAAGAGGTCTTGGTCCAGTTGTGCTAAGTTAGATAGGTAGTTCAGACCACCACTAGGATGACCTCTTTGATAGGATTTTTAGCCAGTCCATATTAGAGCAGTTAGGTAGAGACTCACTCTGGATTTCTGTCAGATTATGCTGGACCTATCCCTTGTGGATTTTCATGCCTTGATTTAGTCAGTGGATAGGGTGAGAGCTATCCTTATGCTTTGTTGATTATATTTTTTGTGGCAGCTTGATGCTTTCTCTAGTCATTGTTTGTGTAGATCAATTCATGGGATTAAACGGGCCGAGTTGCCCTATCCCATGGTTGCCAATGAGAGCATATTTTAAATATCATAAAATGTGGAAAAGAAGCAGATTAGTGCAAATTTTAGGCAGGAATTGAAAGCCGACGGAAGCGAAACCTGAAGATCTGACAATTTTAGAGACCAAGGAAGTTAGAAATGCAAAACGTCAGCCATTGTGGTGGTTTTTGTAGATTTTTAGTAATTTTTTTGATCGCACCAGATAAAAAAGAGAGATTCCCAATCATTCGTGATGTCGGTTAGGCAGGATTTTTTAGATCAGAATATGGATGATGGATGGTCAAAACAGAGAGCCGAACGGGTCAAAGGACAAAAGGGCCAATAAATTTTAAAGATTAGGCATGATTTTGGGGGGGACCAAAGGCCCCCTAAAAATATCAAATTTGAGGGGGGGGGGGGGTTCAAACTGGCATAGCGTGAAGCTGCCACCCCCCTTCTTCACACGAAGATTTTTGGGATGGAGGCCATGGCAAGTCACAAGCAAGGCATAAAACAAATCTTGTCAATGATCTTGCTGATTTTTTTGCCTCTCGATGTGCTGCCTTTAGTTTGTGCAATGACTGCCTAATGGTGGAGTTGGAATTCTAGTATTTCTCTCTCCTCCCTCCTCTCTCCTCTCTCCTCTTGGAGGCTATTCACACGTATGGATCTATGCAAGAAAGGGAAGGAGTTGGATGCAAGAGATGCTAATGAAATAATGGTACCAAGCAGAGGAGATCGTAGATAAGAGTTGGAGAGACCATCAGTGGTAGAAAATAAGCGACATTGGCCTTTCAATCATTAAATAAGCAACCAAAACCGGGTTTCTATGCATAAGCACCCATTTTATTTGTTTCATGAAATATGTTTGATGAATTTTTTTGTGAATGGATTCATTTGATTGAAAACGCTAAACTTGATCCAAAATCTTAAAGAAAACCAAAAAATTTAGTTGTTTAATAATTTACATCAAAACATGCAAAACTTGTAATTATACAATTTTCATGAAAATGATGAATTTTGGGAGTTTTATTGTGATTTTGGGGTTCATATGGGGTAGGAATGAATATGAAATCAATATTTAGTAATTGTGATCAGTCTCAACCCATAAATCAAAAATGCCAAAAAAATTAATTAAATAAATTTAAAAATAGTGAAAAATAAATTTTTTTAGTTTTTACACTAGAAAATTAGAAAAAAACGTTTTATGTCCATGAACGTATGACATGACTGTAGCACGAGGAATAAGCCTCAGTTTAGCTATGTCTTCATGTTAAATTCTAGTTTTTATTAATTTTTATAAAGAAAACACATGAGAAAACTGCTCTTTACTCCTATCAATGATGCACAATCTAAATTATAGGGAAAAAGAGGGGTTTTGATGCTGATTAGTTGTTGTTAACATTGGCAATCCTGATCTTTTTGTTTGTGCATACCATATAGGACATTACACAGCATGAGGATGCTCGAGGTTGTGACCCTTAGCAAAGAAGCATGATGTATAGGTTGAAATCATTAAAATAAATGTTTGATGCACTACACAATCCTGATTTATAAATTGTTTGAGCACTATCACATTCACAGTTTTATTACACATATCGCATGGTAACTCTTGGATGCATTGCAATTGGTTTTCTATACATGACCCATGCTAAGTTGTGAGACACCTAAGCTGTAGGTTTAGGCATTAGGGTTCCTTAGGAAACTATCAAGTGAGAAAATATCTATCTCCTCGATCATTCTGAAATAAGAGTGGAGCTCGTTAAGTCTGTGTTATTTGTGTTAGTGGCACATCGAGGGACCAATTCCCTCAGTGTAGGAGAGCTCTAATGGGACCACGGCATTCAAGTTGTTACTAGGTACTTTATACTAATCTATGTGTAGGGACTCCATTTGAGGAGTGTGGGGTTTAATCGTTGGACTACAATTTACAACAAACGCAAGATTCACAATAGCAGTTAGGGCAATGTGTCCCTTATATGCTCCTAGCCGCGAGGCCGAGGGGGTGTGGTTTCTTGAGTGTAGAGAGGCTTGGCTAGTGCTCATAGCTAGTGTCGGGCTCATTTAGGTCCCGACACCAAGGATCAACCAACTTGGCTAAAAGAATCTACATATTTTTTTCTAGAAGACCTGACAGATCTCCCATCAACAAGGGAAGTAGATCATGAAATTCAACTCATTCCAGGCACTACCCTCGTCACCAAACTACCTTACCAAATGTCAATTCCTGAAGTCATTGAGCTGAAAGAACAACTTAACTAGCTATTAGACCAATGATACATCTAGTCAAGTAATTCACCATGGGGAGCTCCAATTTTATTTTACAAAAGAAAGACAAAACACTTCACCTTTGTATTGATTACCATGGATTAAGCTAGGTGACAATGAAAAACAAATATCCAATCCCTAGGATAAATGAGTTACTTGATCAACTCCAGGGAGCAAATGTCTTTTCAAATATCTTCACGATATTATCAAATAAGAATTAGGGAGGAAGATATCCCTAAAACTGCTTTTAACACAAAAGGTACAGTTATTATGAGTTTATTGTGATGTCATTTGGGTTAACAAATGCTCATGTCACCTTCAATAGGTTGATGCAAGACATTTTTTGACCCTAGGTTGATGACTTTGTCCTCATCTTCTTGATTATATCCTAACTTATTCCAAGAATGAAGAAGACCATGAACCACAGTTACGAATAGTTCTTGAAACAATGAGAGCTCACAAACTGTATGCTAAAAAGAAGAAATGTGCTTTCTTCAAGAAGTAGATTGAATGTCTAGGGTTCATAGTATCGACAGATTGCATTTCAGTGGATCCTTCCAAGGTCCAAGATGTACAAGACTGGCCACCCCCAACAACGGTCAAGGAAGTGCGAATCTTTCTAGGGCTAACAGGATGGTATAAAGTCTTCATTAATAAAGACTATGCCTCAATCGTCACACCTCTCACTGACCTTCTCAAAAAGCAGGTCTCCATTACATGGACGTTTAGCAAACAATCTAGCTTTGAGAAGCTTTGGTAACCACCCCTATCCTAAGGCTACCCAACCTCAGCAAAGAATTCAAAGTCATAATTGACACAATCTCTCTTTCTTTGGGTTGTGTGCTTATGTAAGAAGGACATCCAGTAGCCTATGCTTCAAGAAAATTAAAGATCCACAAAAGAAACTATGCCAAACATGGTCTAGAATTACTTGCTATAATTCATGCCTTTAAACTATGGAGACATTACTTGCTTGGTAATAGGTTTTCTCTAGTCACTGATCATAAAATCCTAAAGTGGATTTTTACTCAGCCGGATCTCAATATGAGATAACATCAATGGGTTGAGACCTTACAAGAATTTGACTTTGAAATCAAGTATAGACCACAAGGAGAATGTGATTTTATGCCCTAAGCCGTAAACCATTCCTTTATGCTCTAATCTTAGAATAACCCTCTAGGACTAGAAATCTTGCCACAATGATTTCGATGCTAGTAACCCTCTCGTAGAAATGGCTAAAGAAGAGGCAGTGAAGGATGCAAGCTATCAGAACTTGTTAAGAGAAATTTCCATCAAGGATTCAAATCCAAAACTCAAGACTAAGTATCACGATTTTTCCATAAATGAAGAATTCACCTATTACAGGACAAGACTATGTATTCCTGCAAGTCAAGAACTCAAAATGAAAATACTCTAGGAATCTCATGATTCCCCATTTTTGGATCATCCTAGTTATGCTAAGACTCTTAATGCAATCAAAAGAAGCTTCTATTGGGAAAGACTCAAGGGTAATGTACTCAAGTATGTCACCGAATGCCTAAACTGTCAACAAATTAAAGCCAAGTGTATCAGGTTGCCAAGAAAGCTCCAGTCACTTGACATCCCTCAAATGAAATGGGAGTATATGAGCATGGATTTTATAGTTGGATTACCCCTGATACAAGGAGGATATAACTCCATAGTGGTAATAATTGATATGCTAACAAAAGTTACACACCTTATTCATGTAGTTTAGACCAATCATGATGCAAAAGGTCTTGTCATAGGGAGCTCTAGTCGACAAGAGGAGGTGAGGATACCAAGGGGCTCTGGTCATAAACTCCTTAGGCTCTTATGAACTACCAACTATCCTTCGATTTCCAAACTGTGTCTGGAAGTTCCAATACTGGTTGGGGAACAAAACTTGGAGAGAATAATACCTTTGAACAAGAAAATATTTGTAAAATGTCATTTTTTGAAAAAAACCTATTAAGAAAGAATTACTTTACTCTATTTTTGTGTCATGAATAAAAGGAGTGTAAGGAATTTGTATCAAGAGATGATTCAAAGAAGCTATTTTTTTATGTTGAACCTAAATTGGTAGGTAATTAGATAACTAAAACTACTCTCTTGAGGGAAGTGGGAGGATGGACCCTCGACAGATCCAGACCTATGGCTGGTAGTCTCGATAAGCTGAGAGCTTTCCTAAGAAGGAATAAAAATCACACTTGATAGACCATTAGAAACCAGAAAGCTTGATTTGCATCAATTTAGAATTCGTTAATACTAATTAGCCATTGCTAGTAATAGATTTAACTAGAAAAACTCATGTTGATCTTCATGGGAGTGGCCAAAACTTCCACTGTGAGGTAGACTCAAGCAAACCTAGTTAGCAAAATCTGAGGGTTTTATCAAAATCCCAGACGCGCTTCCTAGGACATCTCTTGATGGGCTACTAAGCATGTACCACCAAGAAAATCTTGGGCGGCACATTACAGCCACATGTTTCTACCCTCCATCTTCATACTCCATGGAGGGGTCTTCTTGGTGCAAAAGACCTAGTGCTTCCATTGAGTCCATAGTCACTTTCAATACGCTCGATGAGTAGGACATGTGGGCTTCCTTAACCATGATGAAGAGAAGTTAGATAATCATGTAGTAAAGAAAGTGGAAGAGATAATCAACAACCAACCCTTTTTATCATGCTAGAAGGGTAGGGTAAGAGATTTTAGGCTTGGTGGCTCTAAGAAGACAATCAAAGAAGTACATGTGCAGCATGTTTTCATGTATAAGTAGCTTCACCTTGAACTCAATTCCTCTAATCTCCCTCTCCATAGACCCAAATGTTGGTGCATTTTGGTTGCATCTACTTTCTTAATATGAATGAAGATCTGTGTTTCTTATTCACCTTGTTAATGTATCCATCAAGTGTCTAGGAGTGCAAACCCCAATAGAATGTGTATTAGATGTTCTAGATGTCATCCACGAGTCTATTAGTGAACAACTTTATGAGGGGAGGACCAAAGAAGTGCTAGCTAAGAGAGGCATATTTTTTTACAACCATTTTTACATACCACCTCCTCTAGTGGTGGGCAATGGGGAGTCTTGTCCTGCCTTCCCCTTCCAAATTTCAAGAGCAAGGATTAGTCATTACCATATTCTAGAATAAGCAAGAGTTATAGGTGTAAAATATTTCACAAGGTGTAGAAATGTCTAAAGCCCAACATTTCAAGTAGTCAAAGAAAAATATCCACGTTTATGCCTATAGCCATTTTTGTGGGCTTCTTCTCTAGCACTAAAGTCCAAACCTCAAGAACTATGTTTCTAGTGAAGTGTCCAAGTGCAAACAATATATTAAAGTTTATGGATGTAGGCTTGGACACAAACGTACAAGATGGAATCACTTGTAAGGTGCAACTAGATTCTATTGTCTACAAGTACATGATTGCCACTCCAAACTTCATCATAACATTTTTGTATAGAAGATGATACCATGTTTGTGGCAAACTAGTGCCACTAGACCAAACATGAGATATTTTCTAAATATTCATTATAAGATATTGATGTTTGGCTAGATGGTAAACTTTTGATCATTATGAAGGTAGGGTCAATGTGCACATTATGATAATTGAGGAAAAACTTGCATAATCAGGACATCCAACTTCCTACTTCGTTTAGCTTCTATGTTGATGATAAAAAAGTGATTGCTATTTGCATTATTTATTTTGCTTTTTACATTCACATGATCAAAGGAATTGTTTTCATCACTTTAGATCTAACTACTCTCTTAATGTTTGATAGGTCCCAACATGAAAAGAAAATAGCTTTGCATGTATAGAGATGGCAAATACGTAGCCTGGTGGTAGAGCTACCTCTAAGAATTGCACAATTACACGACAGCATGTGCCTACTTGCAAGATTCAAGGAGATACACCTAAAATCAAGGCTTGGATTGTGAAATAAAGATACATGTCATCATCCCCTAAGAAGTCCATCTACACTCTCAGCAATCACAAAATGAAGCTAGCCTCACTCCTATAAAGAGACACAACTACTACAATGATAGTGATAGAGATAGAGAGAGGTAGAGAGTGAGAACATAGAAATAGAATAGAAGTTATAGAGACATAAAGTAGAATAGGCTAAAGTTTAAGTATCACAATTCGCATTTGGTTAACACATTCCCTAGCTCTCAACACTTATTTTGTATCTGAAATTATTTCATACTTCTATCTAGGACTACCGATTAGTTTGTCCTATAGGTCTCCCATTACCTCTTGTCCATGGCCTTCCTCTCAATGCTCCTAATAACCTCATGTTTTGTAGTTACCCATATAGTTCTTCCTTAATCTCATGAGCTAGTTGAGCACACTATCTTGTTAGCAACTAGTAGTTTTGCCCATTTCCTTGAAAAGTTGAGTCTCTACTATCAATGTTTAGTCTTTCAAAGGATTTCCTCTTTTTCAACTTCTCAAATATTCTCTCTTTTTCAATTGCAATCCTTACTACTTCCTCAAAAGTATCATGTTCCTTGATTTCTAGCTTAGTTCTCACCTCACCCTAAAACTTTTCTACAAAGTGTTTTATTTTTAACATTTCGAATGATCTCTCTCTAGTGCCAAGGGATGCGTTACCACGATCTCAATGTCGGGTGAATTCTAGGGAAAAAAAATTTCGAATGATCTCTCTCTAGTGCCAAGGGATGTGTTCCCAGGATCTCAAAGTCGGGTGAATTCTGGGGAAAAAAATCCTATAATTTACTTTTCTTTCTTTTGAAAAACTTCAATATTATGCCAAAGGTCTTAGAAAGAATCAATCTCTTTACGTCAATCAAGGAATGCATGCTCGATTGCTACATATTCTAATGGAACATGGGGTCTTCTCTGAATCAAAAGCTTCTCATAGTCCTCAATCCAATTTTTACCCTCGTCCAACAATTGAAATATTAGGATCTAAAGTTTCAATGCAAGGTTAATAATACCCTAGATAATGCATCCAAGCTCAAGTTTCTCACGTAATTGTTGAGGATCCTCTCGTTTTGAGCCATGAAATTCAAGAAAAAGAACTTGCAAGTAGATGAGAGATTTGATGGGGAGGATACACAACGAAAGGTGGTTGAGACACGGATATGGAGGCTCAAGCTTTCTTCATTCTCTTCTTCTTCATTCTTCTCAACTGTCTACTTTTCCAAGAATCTCACAAAAGAGATAGACGCTTTAACCTTTAGGGCACTTCACACATCCTATCACACACTTACTTAATACAACTATAGGATAAGTCTTAGGCTTTGCCTTATTTCTCAACACTCCCCCTCAAGCTCAGAATGAGCTTGCAAAGGTAATACTCCAAGTGCACTCCTGAAATTCTCAAACATATCTTTACCTAATGCTTTGGTAAAGATATCAACAACTTGGTCATTTGTTTTGGCATGGACCAAGTCAACCTCTCCACATCAATGACCTTCTCTCCAATGAAGTGATAGTGAACTTCTATGTGTTTTGTCTTGGCATGGTAGACTAGGTTCTTTGCCAACATAATGCTGCTAATGTTGTCACAATATAAGATAACTCCACCATCAATTTCAATCCCCATATCACATAAAATGTAAGAAGCTGGGAATACTTAGAATGCTAATGATATACCATGTCACATTGACACTGGTATATAAGGAGAGAAGTTGTAATTTTTCACATCTTTTTGACATATCAATACATTTACAATCTTTCTCTCCCTTCTTGCTCCAAGCTTCCATGGCTTCTTCATCTTTCCTGTCTTTCTCTCTCCAATTCTAGTCTTTCTCTCTCCTCGTCACTCTATTTTTGTCTCTTCCTGCAGTCTTTCTCTCTCCTCTGCAGTCTTTCTCTCTCCTCTTTCTATCTCCCTAGTTCTCTCTCTGACAAGTGGTATCAGAGCTTCAGTCTTTGATCCATTATTTTCTTCCATTTTCACTCTCATTTTCCTATTTCAAAACCAATTTCAGACAAAAATGGTACAAGACAGTGACTAGTGGAGTGCTGCAGGACAACTACAGTTAGCAATGACTACATCTGAAGATATCCAAGGTCAGATATGGTGGGTAAAGGCTTAAATGGCTGGACGTCATCAAATTTTATGCAAAAATGGAGGTAAGTAGGGTAAAGGATGGTTAACCGGGCTTAGTTTGAGAACAAACTATGGTTACTTTGAAAAGAGGGGTTTCTCTTTCCCCTTTCCTAGAAATTCCTGCAGGTTTCATGGAGGTTCAGTCCCAAGATCTACTCATATCTCTCTTACCTCAGATCTTCTTGACCAAAATCTACCTGGAATAGATCCCTGACTTCAAGAGCTTCAGATTGAGCATAAGATTGCTCAAGATTGGGTAGCATACAGGCCAGAAACAGCCCCGAAAATTGCGGTGCAATTTTCGGGCTGATTCCAGCCCTGCCCTGCTCCAAGCTTGCTTCCTCTCAGCCTTGGCACTCTTCTTCATCCATTCCAGGCATAAATCTTCAGCCACATTGAGATTCTCAGCAACATTTGAAGATTCCTCAGCTCCCTTGAACCCTAGGTGAACAGTCCATGGGCAGCCATGAAAGCTTCAGCCCGAGCTTCCATTTCTTGACAATTTCTTGAAGATTCTTCATCCTTTTGGTCCGTGGAATCATTTCAGCAAGGATTCTTCAACAAATTGCAAGGATTAAGCATGGGATGGCTTAAGATTGAAGATCAAGAGCTTCTATGGAGCAAAAATTTGGGGGAAACGGGTTTAATGCTTCAATTTCAAGCAATTGAAGCTTCAAGATTGGTCTCTACCATCAGATAAGCAAGCTTCATGGATTATTTTGCTAACATTGGACAACCGGGAGCCCTATCAAGCATTTGGCAAGTTATTTTCAGCCATGTCAAGGTATTTCTCTTCAATTTTTAATCTCTCTCATTAATCCAATTGCTGAGCTTAAGCCATTTGACTGAGAGATTAAAGAATTGAACATTTTCATCAAATTCTCAGCCAACCTTTGCTTGAATTCATCTATTCATGAATGCAATGCTTGCCTAATGCATATTAGCTTCAATCAGTGAATGAAGGGCCTTAATCTGAGATTTCAGCATAACATTTGAATCCTATGGACTGAATACATTGATTGATTCCTTTGCTTACTCTAATCCAATTGATTGGTTGATTCTCTTTTGCCTAAATTGAAAAATTGTAAAGGGTAAGTACTAGCAATCAGTGAGTCACTGAATTGCATAAGTAAAACCCTTCTCCCATCTCAAGTTCTTTTATCTCAATCGATTGCATCTCATGAAAGGCTGAATGAATATTTTTCAAATGCATATCATGCTGATTGCTTAGTACACTAGCCTCTGCCATGTTGATATTCCCACCGAGGAAAAAGGTGGATGCCGGGGGAGATAGTGGGACAAAAGAGAGGTGACCCTCCCTCACTATCGAAGATCCCGAAGGGGTGCAACCAACCGACCCGGGGGGAACTTTGCCCACCTCCCGGTGATTCGGAGCCCGTGTAGGGAGCCCGTCCTACCGTTATTCCCTCTACTTCTTCTTTCAAGCGAAAAATTATGGAGGAGATGCATTCTTCGCCTTTAGCTGGACACTTGGGAGTTTTCAAGACTTATGACAGGATCAGCAAGAGCTTTTATTGGAAAGGACTGTGGAAAGATGTTAAGGACTTCGTTATGAAGTATATGCCTTGTCAGCAAAATAAGGATAGCACCCATAAGCCAGGGGGTTTATTGCAGCCATTGCCTATTCCTATGGGTAAATGGACTCATATTACTATGGACTTTATCACTGGCTTACCTACTACCAAGAAGGGGTGGAATAGTATTTATGTGGTGGTTGACAGACTCACCAAAGCAGCTCATTTTATCCCAACAAAAATTCAGTTTACTGCTTCTCAGGTGGCCAACCAGTTTATGGAGCATATTTTCAGATTGCATGGATTACTGCAGGTGATTGTCCATGATAGGGACTCAAAGTTTATGAGTAACTTTTGGCAAGTGGTATTTACATCTATGGGTACCAAGTTGGCTCCATCTACGGCTTATCATCCCCAAACTGATGGACAGACAGAGAGAGTTAATAAATGGTTGGAGACTTATCTTCGCCATTTTTGTTATGATGTCCAAACCTCATGGGATTCTTGGTTACACCTGGCTGAGTTTGCTTATAATAATTCCACTCATGCGAGCATAGGAGTTTCACCCTTTGAAGCTTTGTATGGTTACAAGGTGCCCCTACCCACAGTCATTTTTAATGAAAAGATCAACCCTCATGGGAAGGAAGAGTTGGATAGAATGCAGACCCTTCTTCAGCAATGCAAGGTGAATCTAAGGAAGGCTCAAGATCAGATGAAGATGTATGCTGATGAGAAGAGGAGGCCTTTAGAGTTCCAGGAAGGAGAGCTGGTTTTGTTGAAGGTGCCCAAATCCAAGTATTCTACATTGAAAGATGGATCCAGTAATAAGCTTGCCCACAGATTCTATGGCCCTTACAGGATCCTTAAGCGGATTGGAGATTTGGCATACAAACTAGAGCTTCCCTCTTCTACAAAGATTCATAACGTCTTCCATGTTAGTCAGCTCAAGCCCTATTATGGTGATCCAGTGGATTTAGTTGATGAGCTGCCACCTATTGATGAAGATGGTATCGTTCAGTACATCCCAGAGGCTGTTATAGGTCAGCGTGAGAAGAAGCTTTGATCACGTTCTATTGTGGAATATTTGATTAAATGGAGAGGTCTACCCTCTGAAGAGGCTTCTTGGAGACCTGATTCAATATTGGATGAATATCCATACTTGAAGGATACATTGGTGGCTGAAGCCTATTGCTTATGGAGCTAGTATTGGTGCAGACTGGTTCAGGACAGCACGCTGTTTTAGAACAGTTTTTGTCGTACTTCATTTTCAGAATTGAGCTATCTACATGAGCTTAAAGTACTCTTCAAGAGCTTCGTTTTGGTATGTGGTACACCTCATTTGGACACTTCTATCAAAAGTTATGGCTGATTTGGTCCAGCAGGGACTGTTATTTCAGCAAGCTGTCTACTTTCTTCTGGAACTATTTGTTGAAGATTCTATGGCTCCAATGGCTTCTAAGGTTCTTCAAATCATGTATATAGCAGGGTCTACTTTCCGTACTTCAAATTCAACCCTTGTAATGATAATTCTTCACTCATTCCCTATTTGTAAAGCTGTAAAACAGAGTAGTACTCTATTCCATCCATCTTTTCTTTAGCTCTTTCTAGTTTTGTTTTTGGGGACAAAAACTTTTGGGAAGGGATGGATTGTAAGAAGCTGGGAATACTTAGAATGCTAATGATATGTCATGTCACATTGACACTGGTATATAAGGAGAGAAGTTGTAATTTTTCACATCTTTTTGACATATCAATACATTTACAATCTTTCTCTCCCTTCTTGCTCCAAGCTTCCATGGCTTATTCATCTTTCTTGTCTTTCTCTCTCCAATTCTAGTCTTTCTCTCTCCTCGTCACTCTATTTTTCTCTCTTCTTGCAGTCTTTCTCTCTCCTCTGCAGTCTTTCTCTCTCCTCTTTCTCTCTCCCTAGTTCTCTCTCTGACATAAAACCAATCTCAGTCATGTCTACTCACATGTTGCCAATGCAACACCTCGATACTTAGCTTATGTACTTAATAAAGCAACTATAGGTTGCTTTTTGCTACTCCAACTTACCATGGCTAATCCAAATGAAAATGCATAACCATTGGTGGATCTCCTATCAATAAGATTGTTGAGAAATAGACAAATGATGTATGATCCACGAAAAGATGTCCTGAATCCCCTATGCACAGTGAGGAGAATGGAACAACCCAACTACTATAAAGCATTGTACTTTCACAATGATGAATACAATATCATGATGCTTTTCTCTTTCAGCTAGTGTCATTGTCAGTCCATTACACAAGATTGTCTTTATGAGTCCAAGCTTCTATCTTGGAACCTAATTCACTTGTGTAACAATGGTCTACATTGTTTATGTCAATATAAATTTAGTCTTCATCTTCCAACCTCCATAGCTCTTTCCATGCTCTAAATCCAACTTTTTGGCATGGTATCAGTGCTCAGCTAAGCATGGTTAGCTCCTCACTCTACTTCTTTAGCTCTCTTTCACTTCTACCCAACTTGATATTAGCTCAAGTCTTCATTTCCTACTCCAACTTCACCTTCACCTTCACCTTCACCGGAGCTTTCATGGCTTCGATGGGGACACATCAATATCCTATCTGCTTGTAGCACCTAGATCTCTCTCCGCAGCCAATATCTCCACACAATTTCTTCTTGAGATCTTTCCCTCTACTCAAGGCACACCATGCTATTACTTCACAATTCAACATTGTGTGCTACAGAAGCCGGTATTGTCAAAAATCTTCCTCACTGTTGTGAATTGTGCCCCTGCTGGTTGTATGGCTGCCATCATCTACCCGCTGCACAATTTCCTCTGTGACACCATAGGGATTTTCTGGCCTACCATCTAAGCTACCTAATCACTAAAGGGTCTCCCAAAATATTCTCTCTATTGATCACAATATGAGAAACCCTAACTATCATCTCTATGGGCAACCATAGCCATTGACCTTCAAGGTCATAAAACCTTTCATTTTCTTACTCCTCTCAATCTACTAAAGACTCTATCACTTTGGTCTTACTGAGCACTTAATTTCTAGCAAAGCATCACATTGAAATTAGCAAGCAAGAAGAAGATCAAGCATCAACATCCAACATTGAGCTCCAAGATAGTATCTTTTTAATACTCATGCAATGTTGTTAAACACTAATCGCCTTGTGTCTCTTGCAACATTGAAGTACAACTCTTTTGCTAGCTAATTTTTTGCTCATCAAAAATGGCAAAGCTCAAACAAATGGCAAAGTTCAATGGAGAAGGCTTCCATGCCTGGAAGGAAAAGACCATGTACCACCTCATGAGGAAAGACCTCTAGAATCTCTTTGAAGATGATGAAGGTGATGCAGATGGCAGTGTCAGAGCATTTGGGGTCGAAAGTCTACTGCAGGGGTAAGAGACAAGAGGATGAAGAGAGATTCAAGGAGAGAAGTAGACGGAAGAGAAGGGGCTCAAAGAAAAAGAAGATATAGAAGAATACTCACAAAGGTAAAGCCTGTCAATTTATTTTTACATTATGAGAAGATAAATCTCTTGTAGACAAAAACTTGCATAAAACAATACCTT
Source organism: Lygodium microphyllum (assembly GCF_053477565.2). NCBI lineage: Eukaryota > Viridiplantae > Streptophyta > Polypodiopsida > Schizaeales > Lygodiaceae > Lygodium > Lygodium microphyllum. The sequence continues at coordinate 14,305,612 of NW_028229514.1, forward strand.
CCTCTATGCTGCTCAAACCGCAAATATCATGCTTCCATTGGCTTCAAAAGGGGGGTAAAATACTAGCACGTCTAGCGAGAATTCTACCAGATTACTCCATCTCCCAGCTCGGAGTGTTGTTCACCACGTGAAAATTGCAATCGCATGTCACACAATTTTGCCAATCTTTCTTTTTACATAAAATCCTCCCAAAATGGCCGAAAGCTACCTGCTTTCTTTTACGTGTCATCCTATTTTAGAAGTTGTCTATAGTTTTTGGATTTTTACAAGACATAATATCTAAAATATCAAAAATTTACTAAAACTTGTCCAAAAATCTAGTATTTTTGAACCATCCACACTATGGGCACTAATATTAATGACCAATATGGCATTGGCTCTCTAGATCAATAAGAAAGCCACACACTAGAGTTTTTCATACTCTAACCCCGTAGTGGCACGATAGTAGGAAAGAAGATTCAGAAAGCGGGATCCTTGTAGTAGCTCCACTGAAAACCAAAGAATGGAAGAAGATGAATAACAAGACGCTAAGCATCATTGCATGGGGACTAAGTGATTATGTGCTACATCATATCTCTAGCATCAGAGATACTAGAATTGCTTGGGAGGAACTTGGCAGGATCTTTGGTACCTAAGCAAAGAATTCAAAGGTAAAATTACGTGTGCAATTTTAGAATCTGGATATAAAAGATAGTGCTTCCATGACCATACACATTAACAAGTTCAAGAGCCTAAAAACCTAGCTTGCAACTATTAAGAAGAATATTGTTGAAGAGATGAAGCAATAGTCGTACTGCTTGCAAGTGTAAATAAGAATCCATATGAGAATCTTGTGTCCACCCTAAGTAATGTTCCAAGTCTCTCACTTAAAGATATTGAGCACTTACCACTTGATGGAGAAAGTAAAGTTAAAAGCAAGGAACACACCATCAAAGATAGTTTCTTGTACGCCAAGGACACTTATGGAGCAAAAGGCCGTGGTCGAGGACTCAGCAACAACAACAACAAGGATCAGATTATATATCATTAGTGTGGCAAGATTGGCCATACAGCTAATGGATGTTTCTACAAGGAAAGAGCATAGCAGATGCAGAATGATCACCACCAGAACCAATTCATGAATGAAGAAGAAGAAGAAGATGCTTTTGTTACCATCAACAACTCTAACAGATTGTTTTAAAGAATTTTCATTGTATCTTTCATATTTTTTTTCCATAGTGGATCTCTACTTTTCCCTTAGTGGATTTACTTTGTAATAACCCTTGCCAAAGATGCAAAGTTTTAAGCTTCAACTTTACATTAAGGGAGTTTTGAGGTCTCAAAAATGCCTTGAAAGTGATCCTAGAGAGAGAAAATATTTTAGAAAATAAAATTATTTTTTATTTTTAAAAAATTTTATATTTTGGTAAGTAAATATATAAAAATTTGTTAATAAGTCATTGTCGTGATATTCTCGTGGTCACATCAAATCTAGAAATCTAGGCTGCCATAAAGGTGACAAAGATTGTCATAATCAAGATCTTACTCATCCTAATTAAAGTGAAAATTAATATTCAATTTGAATTTTGTTCGACGCTTTATTACTTCCCTCCATTCTCATTCTCTTTTTCCTTTCCCATCCTTACTCGTTTCTTCTTTGTTTTCCTTCTTGTTTCTAATTCGTATACTTTTTCAATCAAATCTTCTAATCACATCCTTAGCTATAGATCAATCATCCAATGATCTCTATATCTCTAGTAAAAGGCCTCTCTATCATCTTCATATTGAGTTGGATAGTGAGTATGAACCAATAAGGAAGAGAACAAAACCCATTACCGTTACAGAGTCTACGAAACATATACTTAGGTTTGAATGAAAGAAGAATACTAATCTTTGGTTAGATGGCAAGCTATATCCCAAAGATCCTAGGAAAAATAGCACTCTGTCTTTTTATAATAGCTCTTCATTGTTAAGGTTCATTGGTAATGGTTATAATGGGTTTCTAGGCTATACACTTACTTGGTTGCTAAAAATGATGTCCTTAAATTAGAGAACTATCTTTTATCAAAACATAACAACGAGTTATTGTAGAAGCTAGAAGGCTATCAACAAAGGATTCATTTGTTGGAGAAATGCATCAAATCTTATCAACAAAAGTAAACTATTTTAGGACTTCAAAAGCGACAAAAGGCTCTTAGAAATATTAAGAGTCTCAAACGAGGAGGAGGTGGTTATAGTAAAAGAATTCAAGTAGCAAGGTACATTTTGTTCCACTTTAAAATATGAAATATGACTTTGTTTATAATTAATTCTATTGATTTTTTATGTTGATTTTGTTTAGGTCTCTTCTTCAACCGAATGCAAGTGAAAGAGATTTTTTAAAAGCATCTCAGTTTTATTATCATATTCTTCCTTCAATAGTTTCAAAAGATATTTTGGAGAAGAAGAAACTTAAAAAGGCAAAGAAATAATGCTTGGAGTCATTTATAAAGGATCTCTCTTTGGATACTAAGTTAGTGCAAAAGACACTAGATAATATTGGTATCAGTCGAGATGCTTATATACAACTTTTCTAGCTTTTACAATCAAATATGAGGTAAGGACAAGTACGTAATTGCATACTTCTAAGGCCATCTGTGATTAGAACTATTAGACAGAAAGTGAATTACAAGGTACTGGAGATTCTGGGTGAGCCTTTTCATATCAAGGCTAGCTTCAAGGGAAAGAAAAAGGAAGTTGTATTCAATAAATTTAACAATATTTTCCTTGACTTTCCCACCCTACAATGCTTAATGATTAGATTCTATGACTTGTCACTAGAATAGGCACAAGAAGTGGCTAGATTTGTGGTTAAACTTGATGAAAGTGAGATTCTAAAATGTATAAAACTAGAGAGGGTCTCTATTACCTTGATGAGTAGAGCACTTTCATCAGATTATTATAATCACTCAATGTCATTCAATGTTCAATCGGAACACAACATCTGGTGGCTAGGAGAATTCGAAGTAGATACAGAGGATTTTGATATATTGTATTGGGTTTTTCATTGAACACCAATACCTAATGTTATTAAGAGACAACAAGCAGGAGAAGAGCTACTTGTTTAAGGATTTGGGAACTATAAGATTGAGTGTCACATAGTTGGTGATTTAATGACACTTAAATGTATGTACAATGTATCAAAGGGAGCCAACTCTATATCTCCTTGCCTATATGCATGTCCCTAGCCAAAGAGTTCAACTCAAGCAATTAGAATATAGCTCCCTCTAGGCAAAACAAGGATCCACAGTTTAAGCCAGTCCTAGATATTCCTTTAGTGAATGCCCATATCTGTACACTTCATGCGCTTTGTAGGATAATTGAAAAGCTTGTTCATCTTTATATAGGATTTGCATGGAAGCTGAAGCCATTATCAGCTAGAACAGATGCTATAACAAAGATTGAAAAAGTCTTATCTGCAATTGGTTTGCAAATTGGTAATGTTGTTATTGAACCAAATCTTCAAAAGTCTAAGGATGGCAATTGTGTCTCCAAAAATCCATCTATTGGTGGAGTGAATGCTAGAAGGTTCCTAGACTTTCATGGGAGACTTGGTAAGATAAACTCTAGGAATGATGTCTCAACTATTAGATACAGTCAATGGAAATGCCTACATAATGCAGTTAAGGATCATGCTTATAATGGACAAGATCGGAATAGAAAAGCCAATGTTTGGGAAACACTAGACAAAGTATTCTTTTACTGTGATAAAATAGGATGGAATGATGATGATCTCAAAGACTTCAAAAACCAGTTGAATCTTTTTAAAAAGGCAATGACAGAAGCTTGGGGTAATCAATACTTTACTCACTATATGGTAAGAAGTTTGCATATGTATGTCTCTTTATTATTTAACTCATATATGGTTTTCTAATTGAATTTCTTTATTTGTTAACTATGTAGCATATTGTATACAACCATGCTCCATATTTTATCAAGAAATATGGATCTCTATCTGTTTGGTCAACCCAAGGTATGGAAAAATCACATTATCAAGCAAGAACAAAATACTTTAGACACACAAGACATGGAGGTGGAAGATACAAAGCAAACAATTTATTAGAGGTCTTTCAATGGCTCTACAGACAAATTTGGCACAAATTCAAGCTCAAAGACACAATCACATCATGTAATACATCATCTTTGGCAAGGACTATATCCACTATTATCCAAAGAAGAAAAGAGGGATATTTAAACTCTCGTGCAAAGAAAAGATATTCTAAATGGTTACAAACTAGACAAAGAGATGGAAAAAGATGGGTTTCAAGAAACCCTTAACATCTTTTTGTCTGACTCTGTTGGTTGCAGAAGAGTCTTTAGTTTCAGAGAATTCACTAGGTTCTCAAAGGGAATATTTTTTTTCATCCCACTTGATGAGACCTCTACATTTCAAGAACTCTTGTTTTCTATAGCCTAGAAGGAGCTTGAAATTATTGGCATCTCCTACATGGGTGAGCAAATAAGAGGCAAGAACTCCAAAGTATCTTGCCCTAGATCCACTGCATCCAAGCATGAAGCCAAAAACTCTTACAGCTTCTTCCTTCTCCACCAAAATTATCTTGTCTAAACCTCTATTGAAAGCTTGGGATCCAACCACCTTGGAGATATCTTTCAAAGCCATTATTGGTAAGTTTAGAGAGCTTGACAACCTACTATGATAAATTGCAATTGTTTGTTGATTATTTAAGCCCTTGGCTCTTCCAAGAAAGTTGTCTACATCTTCAATTCCTATATGGCACAATAAACCACAATAGTATAAGATGTTAGTAGATAAATATCCAACAATATTTGTGTATAATGCATAACATGCTCTAATATAAATCACAATGGCTATCTTAGAATTATCTTTTAAACCTTAGGGTTTTCATCTTCTTCAAGAAGACTATCATACCTGATTTCTGAACCACAAAAGAGCTTTTTCGAAGACAAAACCCTCTCTATGCTCAACCACACCAACACAATGCTAATTTACAGTACAAAATTATTATTTTGCGCAAGGGTACTAAAGAAGGTCTCATCAATAGCATACGCACTCATTTAAAAAATTTATTAATCAAGAAGGATAAAGATGTTTAGGGTAAATAATTTTTCCCAAAAAGTAGTCTAAAAGTTGAGCTTATTCTCGTAGAAGGTTAAAGGTAAAGATACCTCGTAGAATAGATGAGTTGAATACGACTAGGCATGCCATGTTTGTTATGTGATGTATGAAACACAAATGGTGTTATGTTATTTTTTCTGAGTAAGGCCATATCGCTTTTCATCCGACTTGAGCATGGATTGTTCCCATTATGCCGTATGAAATGTGATACGGTGTTGAGTTCCCTCGTCTTCAAGGCCTGCTCGTGTTTCATACGTCTTGGGTATTATTTTATTGAAATTGGATTTAGACTTTGTGATTAGTGTTTGCTTGCTACTTCGTAATTGTAGACATATTGATATGAGAGATTAGGAAATCTTTCCTAATTTGTTAGTTTTTTTTTTTGGATGTCCCAGATTGCTAGAACTAAGTCCACTACAAGGAAGTAGAAGGTTGATCCTAGAGGTCTTGCTTCAAAGATATATCAGTCCTCCAAGCCTTCCAAACTTTCAAGGAAATCAAAGCCAAGAAGAAGGTTCTCACAGCATGTGAGGTGCCTTAAGGAGATTAGAAGTGCAATGAAGGCTCTAAATAATGCAATTCCAAAGCTGTCTTTTCAGAGGCTTGTCATAAATATCTGTGATAAGCATAGCCTATAGAGTTTTAGATGGACTAGGGCACGCCAAAATTGTATTCAAGAGGCTACAAAGGATTTTTTGATTGAGTTTTTCCAAGATTCTTATATCTGTGTGGCTCATGCACATAGGCTTACTCTTATGGATAAATACATGATTATTCTTAGGAGATTGAGATACATGTTTTCAAAGGTCCTTGAGCCAGTCCCTCTTTCTGATGTTAAGGCTTTCAAAATTTTAAATGTGCCTCCATATAGAAGGAAGAAAAAGGATATTGATTTGAAGGTTGAAGATGCGCATGAAAATGACACAAGACAGTATGAGAAAGAGGAAAATGCCACAGTAGAGCAAGGAGATAGATGGAGGGAGTTTAAAAGAAAGAAGGAAGAAGAAAAGGAAGCAGAAAAACTCCCATCTTTTGAAGAAGAGTTATCTACCCTTCTTGAAAGGACTGACCCTAAGGGCTTCAATGTTTCTTGCTTTTCTGCTGATATTAACAAGAGATCTAATATGGTATTTTTGGACTCTGATTGTTTCAAATTCTCCACACCATATTTTTCTAGCAATAGACTTTCATGTTGATGCTTACTATCTCCATTCCTTTGCTAGGTATGTAATGTATGAGCTTCCCTTTGATATACAACAAAAGATTGAGGTTCTTGATCCATCCATCTCATACTATATGAGGAGTCTAGGGTCTCCTTGATAATTTGATCTTTTTTTTGCAGGTAATATAAATATTTTGATCTTTCTTTTGTAACAACTCTAAATTTCATTGCCTTTTTGGTACAGAGTTTGCAAAATATTGATTGAAGTGCTAGAGAAAAGGCCTCCCATGCCTTCTAACTTACTTGCAACAATGCAATATAGACAAGTTGCTATAAGTTCTTGATTAATATGGTTGAAACATACAAAGAAAATTTATTTAAAAACTACCATAAATAAGTTACTCTTGTTGATTGCAATGTCCTCATCGTGATGATAGTTACTCTTGTGGCTAGAGAGTTATTGTAAATGCCAGAAGATTGGTTTAGTTTATTTATCTCAATGATAATAAACTTATAAAGGTAATGTGAAACATACCAAACTTTAAGATACAATTTTATTGCAAAATAGTCCATTGTAAAAAATAATAATAAACTAAAAATATTTTCTTACAAATGTATGACAGTTTATAAGGGATTGCTATACAAGTGAGCACGTTTGGTATATAAGAGCAAAGCTCTTGAAGTACATAATGACCAATTGTATACAGCCAATAAGAAGTGGGGGCTTGGACATTGAAGGAGAGGAGATGCATGTAGCTACAGCATGTGAAGCTATGCCTTCAACAACCAAAGCATCAAAGATAGGCAAAAGGACTCTTGGAAAGGATGTTTCTTCTCAAAAAAAGTAGCTTTGCCTCACATTGTAAGCCCTTGTATATAAGTCATGGAGATGATTGACAAAAATGTGTACATGTATTTTATATTGATAGTAAAGAGATCTTTTCTTCAATATCCTTGCATTGTATATTGTTCTCTCTCCTCGTTGATATCTATTTAAAAAAAGTTACAAATGCTTATTAATCATGAAGTGAAATCAGATATACACCTAAATGAATATAATATGAAATAAAAACTTACTGGAACAAAAATGAGTATAGCAGTTCAATATCTTCATTATGTAAATCCATCCTCACTTGATGTAGTGTATGTGATGATCTAACCTTTAGGATTTCAGTAATGTCCTCATTGTACCAAACATCAAGATCCACTGTAGGATCTTTGCTAAAATTATCAAGTTTTTTGTCTAAAGCAACCAGACTACTGCCAACATAATGCCATCTACTATAATAAAATCCAAGGATGAAATTCTGAGTAGTAGTCATATATTTACAAGCTATAGAGTCTTGATCTATCTTACATATAAATTTCCCTTCTGTCCTAGTGTCCCATCCCTCATCAACAAATTGTATAACATGATCATATCTTAGTCTCTTCACTGAAAGCATAGCCTTTGATTTTCTTATCTCACCATTAGAAAAGAAGTCAACAAATATATTAATAGGCATGAACAAAGTAACTTTTCTTACCTACTTGAGATACTAGGTTTTAATGCTCTCTGTATCTCAGAAAATATTTTACATCTATAACCCTCACTAGTAGCTGGACTTGGCAAAGGCCACTCAAAGCTTGAAAAATCTGGCAAAGGAAGGGGGGATATTGATCCCCATTGGCTACGTTGCATGGGAATAATATAAGAATGGTCATAGAAGAATATTCCATTCTCTGCAAGCTTTGTCTTCTTTCTATATTTATACATCTCTTCTCCAATCAAGCCATGCATCACATCAATCACATTAACAATAAACTCAACTGGTTGCCATTCCTCAAAATTAGAGGGATAGACATCTACAAGACAAATGAACAAATGTTATAATGGAAAATCTTAAATCAAGTTCAAGAAAAGAATGAATTTAAGAATTAAATCCTTACAATTTGGTTTAGGCATTGGAAGATTTGAACTTCCAAGTTCCAAATATAGCTCTCTATGCATAAACACATGTTGCACCATAACCTCTTTTATGCTATTCTTATTTGCTCCAAGCTTGAAATCTCGAATTATACCCTTCCAAGTAGAGATGAATGAGCTCTCATATCTTCGCCTTTTCCCACATTTTGTTTGTTGCATGGTGATCCAATTGCCTTTGCTAGTGATTGTAGGAGTCCATCTTCCATCTTTTTGGAATGAGTTAAACACTAATATGGATGTGATTTGGGAGCTTGGACACCTTGTTGAAGGTCCAATTTTTGTATCCATAGCACACACACACACACGCACACACACACACACACACACACACACACACACACACACACACACACACACACACAGAAGACGAGGCTACCACGAGAGGGACAAAAGAAAGGAGGAAAAAACACGAGAGTGACAAAAGAAAGGAGGGAAAAAAATATGTGTCAAGCTTTTTACTAATTTGAATTTAGAGTAAACCTTTCATTATCATTAATTCAGACATATCATTAAATAAAAGAGACGGGGACTGTATATCATTAATGCAAATAATATCATAATCACGAATATAAGAGACTAAAAATAAATATTGATAATATAAATTCATAATATTATTATATATGTATCTTTTTGTAAAATAACTTTTTACTTTTTTAAAATAGAAGTTCCATTACGGAGGCTTTGCTCCTATTAGTCTAGAGCACTCTCTTTCTATCTCCTAAAAGGCATTTTGAGACCTCAAATCCCCCCTAATGTTAGGCTGCCTATGAGCTAGTCTCCTAGGCCATGTCATCATGTGGGGGGGGGGGGGGGAAGCCAGTGTAGGGACTCATCATTTGAGGGGGGTGTTGAGAAATAGACAAATGATCTATGCTCTAAGAAGAGATGTCTCAAATCCCATATGCACACTAAGGAGAATGGAACAACCCAACTACTATAAAGCATTGTACTTTCACAATGATGAATACAATATCATAATGCTTTTCTCTTTCAGTTAGTGTCATTATTAGTCTAATACACAAGATTGTCTTTATGAGTCCAAGCTTCCATCTTGGAATCTAATTCACTTGTGTACTAGTGGTCTACATTGTCTATGTCAATATGAATTTAGTCTTCATCTTCCAACCTCCATAGCTCCTGACATGCTTTAGATCCAACATTTTGACAAAGGTTACATGCCCTGTGTCTATATCATTATACCCAAACAAGGTAGGCTTTATTCCCTTCTCATAGAATAAGACAAATCCAATTGTCTTCTTCACATACCTTAGAATTCTCTTCACTACATCCAAATATAATTTACATGGTCTTTGCATAAATTGGCTAATCAATCCAACAATATAACTCAAATCTAGCCTTGTAAAGGTTAAGTAGATAAGACTATCAACCATCTTTCATTAAGAGAAATATGGATTCTCTTTTTTGCCCCTTAAGGGGTTCCTCTTAGCTCTCTCTCTCTAAAAAGAAATTCCAAAATAATATTAGAATAAGAGATATTCTACAATCACGCAAATCTTGTATTTGTATTTTCAATAGATTTCACCTATTATTTTATTCTCAAACTGTAGGATAATGTCACTTTTTGTCAAAATCCTCATAACTTAAAAAAATACAATTCTATTTTCTCTAAAAACGGAGTCAATCATTAATATACGACTCTTTAATGCCCTCATGACTTTTCAACATGAAAACATATTAGAATCATTCTCATTCTTGCTTCTTAAAAGGGCGGAGTTAAAAAATAATATAAAATGATGTACATATCATATTTTAAGATTTTTTTTAAAACCCAAAGACATCTTTTTTACTTGAGAGTTTCCTTGTAAATTTTTATCATTTTTGGACAATTATATGCTTATTTCTAGGCATTTCTTCATTTTCTCTCAAAGCTCTAGTTTTGTTTGAAATTTTTTGTACTCTTCTCCTTCCCTCTAGAATATAGTTTTTTGCATATGAATTCTTTTGCAGCAACACTCAGTACTATCTACAACACTCTCTACCCTACTACAAACAATCTCTTGTGAGATAAACTAAGAAAATAAGTGACAGAGTGACAAAGAGTAAATTAGTGTAGAAGATAAGATGATATTACTGTTCTCCACTAGCCAAGCTTTTGTATAAATGTGTTTAAATATATTTGATCAATCCTTGTTGAGGGAGAGAGAGAGAGAGACAAAGAGAGAGAGAGAGAGAGAGAGAGAGAGAGAGAATATTTTAGATAGAACATAAGATAAGATTGGATGCTTATTAGAGGTAGATTAAGAGCAAAGATTATAGGCAAATTAGGGGTTGATTAGGGTCTGTCATGACTAAAATCAAGAGAAAGAGACAAGATCCAACTAGGTAAAAAAGAACATAGATATAATGAATCAAAGGGATGTAATTGTCAATGTTAATCCAAGTTAAAATTGGCATATATTTTTCTTTACAAGATACAGATGTAAGACGTACCAAGAGAAAGAGAGATATTCACTTTCAATTGGAGGACAAATATGCACCAATGTTCAAAAGAACTGTAGAAAGGAATGATGCAATAATATATAGGATGCAACAAGAAAGAGATACAAGGAAAAAAACATGGACATTTAGGTTGATGGGTGCATTTATCCACCCGATCTAGTCACTCAAAGGCCACCACAATTTGAAGATCTTACATCATTTGTAAAGTTTATTTATGAAGGTAATGAAGGATTGTATGGATATGCATGTAGACTTGTCACACAAGGATTAGCAGGGGTTCATCAAGACTTGACAAATATGCAGACAAGATTACAAGGGAATATGCAGTCTTTGATGGAAAAGGAAAGATTATTGGCTGTGAAGGATAGGGAGAACCAGAGCCTACAACAAGTAATGTCTATCATTGAAGATGCTATGCATGCTACATGTGCAAAATATGGAGTTACAGTCTAAAGTTATGGACTTGGAGAAGGAGAATCGAAACATAAAGAGGAAGCTCACAAAAACTTTGGAGATTGGGCCCACTTTAAAAACCAAAGAAGCACGTCGATGCATCCGATTAGTTAAACCAATTCACCAAATAACCAAAGGAAGTGGACAATATCATAGATGGATATATGCTCAATCTGCTACAATGAGAAATATGTTCCCTCATGCAGAGAATGATACTATTGTCAAAGTCCTAAGCAAGGATATGGTCAAAAATGCATTGAAAAATCGTAAATTTAGGGACATTGTAGATGGTGTCACAAGTGAACATCTTAGAGATGTGAGTAACTTGTTTATTGCTACAGATGCTCATGGATTATGTGACAAGGTGGGAATGAGTTCTGAGTCATATAGTGTGCTCTATCAACAATTGGATACAAAATATAATCAAGTCTTCAGAGCTAAGTGAGTAATGCCTTTGCCAAAACCATTACATGTGAAGAAGGCTCGAAAACAACTAAATGAGAAAGTTTTTGAACTAATTGGTGAGCCAACGCATCTGGAAAATATACACATATTGAAGTATGGTTTCAAAGAAGTTGCATTTGTATTGAATATATCCAACAACTTTGTATTGGATATATTTAGGGTTTAGATTGCTATGGTCAAGTTTCACAATATGTCTATGGAAGAATGTAGATGCAAGCTTTGTCCGCAAACTTGATGAGAGTGAGATTATTAAGGGGCAAAAACTTGAGCGTGTGATTATAACACTTATGAATCGAGCATTGGATCTCAACATCGATGAAAACCATCCTTTATACTTCACTGTATAGTCAAAGATGAAATATGGTGGCTTGCAGCATTTGAGGTACCAAAGAAGGACCATGAAGACTTTAAGTTTTTTTTAACCTCACTAATATACCCAATGTTATTCAACAGCAAAATAATGGAGCAATTTTACACATCAAGGGGTTTGGGGACTATCAAGTTGAATGGCATCTTGCAGGTGATTTAAAAACATTGAAGTGTATGTTTAGTTTATCAAATGCAGTGAATGCAAAATTTCCGTGCATATATTGCATGCAAACTAAGAAAAAAGGGAAAGATGGAAAGAAAGAATGGCTTACCAAGGTAGGACAACAAGGTGCTCCAACATGTGATAAAAAAGTCATAAGAAATGGAATACTAGTTCTAGTGGATCCAAATTGGTGCTCTATTTTGGAAATGCCACTAACAAGGGTTCACTTTTGCACATTGCATTGTTTGGTTAGAATAATTGAGAAGCTAGTATATGAATATATATGCTTTGCATACAAGATGCAGCCTGTGTCAAAAGCTAATACTACATGTAAGAAGATAGAACAAGTCCTCTTTGAAGTCGAATTGCACAAGGGCCAAGTAGAAATAAAAAAGGACGATAAAAAATCAGAAAAGAGTGGAATTATCCCTTGTAAACCATGCTTTGGCAGACCCAATTCTAGGAAGTTTATATCTCCACCTCAAGATGAGAAATACAATATACTTGTAAAATAGCCAAAGAAGTATGAAGAATGGAAAAAGTTGCACCTTGTTGTTCTGGATTGGAGCAATAGGGGACGAACGAGGATTGCAAAGGCAGAAGTGTGGATACACCTAGATAGATTAGCAGCTCTCTTACAAAAGTTGAGGTTTAGGGATGGTGATGCCAATATATTTAAAGAGACAGTTGCTAAATGTAACAAACTAACTTGACAACACAAAATGTACACACACAAAATTTAAGAAATCTCCCATTGTAATTTTCTTCATCGTATACACGAGCAAAATCGTTGATCCTTGCATGAACTTCCCCCCCCCCCCCCCCTCCCACTAGCCAAAGGACTTAAGCCTTAAAAGTACCGAATCGATGGGGATAAGTTATCCATGTGAACTCCTCCTTAGGCATATATGCACATGTATACACGTGAACACGTGCATGCACATTTCATAAATAAAGATATAATTTATGCTAGTGAACTCACTCTTGATGTACGGTTGTGCAGTTACTTAAAAGCACACGAACATGTGCAAAAAGAATAGTTTTTGTAAACACGGGCTAATTATTTTCAATAGTGTATGTGTGTTATTCCTTATCATGAAAACTCCACCTTAGTCATCAACAAAATACGTAAGAAATTATACATGTATGAAAAGGAAAAATAGAAAGAAAAGAAAAATCATCCACTTAGTCTAATTCTAACTAAAAGCCAAAGAGTAGTTAACCAAAAGAGAGAAAGAGTTCAATTGTAAGTAGGACTTTACAAGAGAATGACACATGGTGCCACCATGTGACACCTTAGATGCCACTTATGCAGGCAGTATCCCCCCTCCCCCCCTCTCCTATAAAAAAGACCCCTCCCCTCCATTGTGAGAGCATGACTGTGGAGCTAAACAGACTCTACTGTAAAGAAGGATGAGAAAAGAAGCGACAATGACACCCTTACACTACCAAAATCTTCTCTTAAATTTTTTCTTTGTCTAAAATTCAAAAATATCCTCATCATGCCACCAAGAAGACGAGGTGTGGTATAATCCCCAAATGTGGCTATGCCACCAATATCATCACTTAATGTGGGGCCGCCTATGAATAATCCTAGCCGAAACCAGGTTCTAAAATAAATTAAGAAAATGCTATTTTATTTTAGAAAAATAATAAAAGTTATTTTATTCTTGAAAGTATGATTAGATTATTACTTTAAAGTAGAAAAGCTCAATAAATTAATGATCAAATTTGATTTTTAATGTTATCATTATGGTGATCGTTTTTATTATTGAATGATAACTCTTTTTTAGAAAGAAAGATCTAATGATAATTATAGTTAAAGTTAGATTATGTTCTAGTCATTGGAAATAATTAAAAATTAGTTATATATATACATGGGATAATAAAGTCACTTTTTTTAAAAAAAAGAATGATTGTTATGCTCTAAAAAATCCTAACATAAAATGTTATACTAAAAAATAAATAAGTATGCTTGAAATTTTTTTAACTTAGAATGTTATGCTAACTATTATGCTCTAGAAAAATTTTCATCAAATATTAAGTCAAATATCTTGTTTAGTATCATATTTAGTTTAAGGCTTATCCAAAGTAATCTATTAGAAAACTAACATTATTAGAATATTAGAATTAGTATTAAAGAAATATATATAGAATATTAGAATTCTTTCCATGATTGAGCTAACCATAAATTTTAGTATCACACTTATAAGAATGACATTAATGAAATCCTTAGAAATATTAAATATTAACTAAGGATTAATTTGTTAAGTACATCTCTAAAATTTAAATATAGTTATAGTAATAATTATTTAGATGCATAATTGAAATTTGAGTTATTCTCTTGACAAAAAATTAATGATTTCTATATATGTTTAAACCTATAGGATTTATTTCTATGATAATGATAATTATTAATAGAATTGAAGTCTCATTTAAATAAGAATAATATTTATCGATTTGGCTATGGAAAGACTTTAATCATTAACTATCCTAGGTGACATACGAAATATAGGTTATCACTTAGAAATGGATTTTCTAACTCTTGGGTGACAAAATAGATAAATACGAAAGTATAGAAAATGACTGATTTAGTAAACTTACAAAAAAATGTCATAGGAAAAGAAGGTAACGAAAAAATAAAATATTTGGTTGCAATAATTTTTGAAAATTTATGAAATTGGCAAAACAAATCAAGCAGAGTCTTCCTGTGAGGTGCCCGCCCATCGGCTTTCCAGGCACTCTTTTAGCGGTCTATCGAGAAACAAATCTAAGCGTCGTTGGCCGGCACTCCCAAGGAATGTTTCGAGTTTTGTCGCCTAGGGTTTTCCGAATCCGCCTCGCAACGGAACGTTCACGACCGAACCCACTAGGATCGACCTGAAATTCAGGTTCCTAGTTGTCAAGGTCTCCTATTAGCATTCTAGCATTGGGTTTTGGACATCCTACTTTACGCAGAGATACCCAACCCGAAGCAGATCTATGCCGCACTTGGTTCAAAGAGAATGGGAAACGAGAGGGATGTGTTGCTCAACCTCTCTGCCCATAAGGCATAGTCCCATTCCGGTCCCCTAAAACAGCATGAATCGGATTCTAACCTATCAATATCTAAAGGTCGAATGACGATAAAAACTTGTGAGAAGCCTCCCAGTTCTCTGGGACCACCCTGCCATAGGACGGACCCGTCGGGGGTTCCGCCCACCCGCTTCCCTTAATAGCTTTAGTTTTCTAATTAGGTCCTACCACATTTATGTGTGACAATTAAAATCAGCTTCATTAATTAAGCCTTTTAGGGAACAAGGTTCGTTCGCATAAATTATAGCACAGACACGAAAACAGAGCAAAGCAGTCTATTGACAAACAAGTTCAAACAAGTTCCTTAACTTATCTTCAAGTTAATCTTTGTCTCCCGCCCATACAGGAGAAATTATGTTTCGCTTCTGTCCAACAGAAGTATCTCTTCTGCCATGCAGAAGTAACTGGTCCAATTCACATGGCACCAAAACTCAATCCTTTATCTAGAATAGGATCTCCCAACATGCCCAGATGTTGGGGGCCACGGAGGTCTTCAACTCCATTCTTGACCTAGCAAGGGGTGTCCAGAGCTCCAACTGACCCACAAGCTGTCTAGGAGCAAAACATCATTCCCGTGGTTGGCCTTTTCACCACTCGACCTTCGGCCCATGAATCGAGCAGTGCCCTCTCGGGTTACTACGCGGTGCGACCATGGAGGTGATCCACCCATACAATATATCATTCCTTAATTAAATCCTTTAAGAATCAAGCACAAACAAGGCATTCAGCCTAATATCATTTTCCAAGAAAACATTCCTTTATTTCCATGGCATCTTGTCATCACAAACCCTTGCCATGCATTTACCATAAATCACAAGCACTTGGAATAATCATCCAAACAATAACTAACAACCAGTTGAATGTAAAAGCATTTAGGATATTGTTTGATCAATCAACAAAACCAATTGCATTCTTTCCAAACAATGCAAGAATAGACGATATAACATTTCCATCGTATATTTGCTCTCTCCCTTGGGATCTAAGAGCAATACCATGCAAACATGTTCTTAATACTTCCTTCCTTCGGCTAGGGCATATATTAAGGGTTCAAACACTATTCATGATGTAAGTTCTATAGGTCACTTACCTTAATTGATAACCCAACCCTGAATTTGGATTGGCAAAAGTCATCCTTATCCAACGGATCTCAAGACATCCTAGTTTTAACCCTTATGATCAATTTCTTGTACTAGCTCTTAGTCAAGTCATGAGGCAAATAGAAATTTATCCTCATATATCAAACATGTTATAGGCATAACATATAAATACTTGATAAGATAAGTGTGAGATGATCTCAAGTAATTAGACTCCAATAGGCCTCGCATTGACCTAGAATCTAGTTTTTCTTAATATTTGGCATGTTAGGCTAAGTACTTTTGAAATATCTAAACTTTAAACTAGTACTTCTCTATTCATGATTCTTAATGTCATATTCTCTTAGCAATCATGCTAGTTATAACCCTTGACTATACTTTAATCTAACGCTTGCATGCCCAATCTTTTAATGTCGTTCTTTTGACGACTATGCCATTCATAACGCTTGACTGATTCTTCCTTGTAATTGCTCTACTAGCAAATACGTCATATGTAACTGGATGCAATTATCTATCCTTGTTATATGCACTTCGCAAACTCCATCTTCCGAATAGGTGAGATGAAATTTATCCTTTCCTATTACCTATACTCGTGCAATAGTATGGGGCCTAACGTATCTCATACGAGAATCAAAGCAAGCATCAATCAATTTGAAAATACATTACTTATGACCGGAACCGCAGTTGGATTGACGGTGATGCCTTTGCCCGAAGCCTTGTTGTTGGTTGCAGGATTGTCATCCACACACGACATTCTTTGCTTGGAGGCCATCGTCCGCAAATAGACTCAAGAGATTAAGAAGATAGAATAGATTCAAGATGGAAGATCGTAAGAGAAGATGGTTAAGTCGAGGATCGAGATAGAGGGAATTGAGCTAATTCTCTTCCTTGCAGCCTCTCGGGGTGACTATTCTCTCTCTCTCTCTCTCTCTCAAGATCTCTTTCAAGCTCTTCCTCACAATCTCTTGGAGGGGTATCCTTCTCTCTACCTCACTCTCGCAGCCTCTCGGTGTCTCCTTATGCTTCCTATGCCTCTTCCATGCCCCGTATTTATAGTGAATTAGAGAAGAGGGCTTGTGGTTGAGAAGTGGAGCTCTTTGTGGAGGGGGATCTTGGAAAGATCAGTGATCTGATGCTCAGATCATAAATCTGATGGTTCCATTGGCTCCGAAAGGTGGGTAAAACTCCAAGACACTTGGTTAGAAAGCTCTTAGTTCACTCCTTCTTTTCTCTGTTCGAAGTGCTGTCTACTACCTGTAAACTGCGATCGCGGCGCGCGCGATTTCACCATTCACTTTTCTTTATTTTTCTTTTTATAAAATCTTCAAACTAACTAAAATATCACTTGTCTTTTCTTTTAAATTACATCTAGTTTTAAAAATCTCCATATCTTTTTTTTTAAAGGATAATATCTAAAATATCTAAAATATATTAGCTTTGCCCAAAATCTAATATTTTTGGACCATCTAAACTATACACATCAACCTAGTGATTAATATAACTCATAAGTCTCGTTCACGTTGCAATTTACGTGAAGGGTAGCTACGGTCTTTGTCAATTCGAGAAAAACATCGAATTTACGACTCTTAATTTTTCTAAATAAAATATTTTAAATTAAATAAAAATTGTCAATAATTAATGTTAGCTAGTTCTTACCTTAGTTAGTCTTTAGTTAGTAATCTTACTAACTTATTAATTGACTAACTAACTTACGAACCACCCAACTAACTTTTATTGTGCGGAGATATTACATCCTCCTCCCCTTAGAGAAATCGAGATATCCTCATCTCGAGAGAAACAGGGGGTATCAGCTTGGAATATGTGGGTTATGGAACACCACGCTTCTGCTACGCTACTCTGATCTCTCATAGACATATGGTCTTTTTGAAAAAAAAACAACCTATGGTATTTGCTATATTCGAATCTTGGTTACAATAGAGAATTTATTGTAATTACATCTCATGGATATCTTTCTAGGTTTTTCCTAAGCACTTGGTATATTCTAGATCACTGGAGCTTGTATGGCTTATTTCTTGTAAGCTCAAGTTCTCTTCGAGTTCCATTGGTACAATTGTTATAGTTATGTCCAATGTTGTGGCACTCAGAGCATCGGTGTTTAGGGTGCTTTGGACATTCCCTTTTGAAATGACCTAACTCATTGCAATAGAAACAACGCGAAGCTTTATCACTTGTAGTCACAAGATTTTTGGTTGTCCTTGGTAGGATTTTCTTCTTTAGACCAAAGTGTTCTAGGGTTCTTTTAGCAGATTGGAGTGGTCCTTTATCTTGGAAACTACATTTCCAAATTGTCCTGCCCTTAGTTCGAGACTGAGCTCCATGGACAATTGGCTTTGCTTGTAATACTAAAGAATACTTCCAAGCTTCGACATTCTGGTAAGACCCAATCTATATTAGTTGAGAAGAAATGACTTAAGAGAAATTCATTGCACATTATGACTATCATTCCTTGCCAGAGTATCTCTAATCATTTGCAAGTTCTAGGCTCAAAATAGACGCAACTCATATTACTCAAGTTAACTGTAGTTACAAGAGTAAAGTTTATTTCAATACAAGTTGTATTTCATGTCGACAAAATTTCTAGGATTTCTAATAATCCTAAAGTGGTGTAGTAGGTTCTAAGTATTCGTCTTCATCTGATTTCTCTATATATCCGAAGACTGCCCTTGTGTAACTTTGTTTTCTTGGAGACTCCGTATCTTTTGGACTTAAGTCAGGACAGTCTACTTGGACATGTCCTAGCTCATTGCAATGGAAACATTGATGGTAGGGACATCTCCTACGGATGTGCCCTATCTCTCCACATGTATGGCATCTCTTACCCATATCTCGGGAGTCATCTTTACTAAAATTTTCTGATTTAAATTCTTGGACGATTGCATTCGCTCGGAGTAATGCATCTTGCAAGTCTGTTGGACGCATTGCTTCAAGACGGTGGTTCAGAGGAGTGTTTAGGCCATGGCAAAACTTGGATACTTGTTGCGCAATATCCATAGGTGGTGCGTATTTTAGTAGGGTTACAAACTTTGAGTAGTAAGCCTCCAAAGTTAATTCTAGTTGCTTTAGCCTGAAGAATTCATTCATCTTCAAAGTATGGTAGGTTGGCGGAAGGTATCGTCTGCGTACAACATCTTTTAGCTGAACCCAAGTAACAGCGGCTTCAGAAACACCTTCATCTTTGCACCATTGCTTCCACTATAATCGAGCCTGGCCAACTAACTTAAGTTTGGCTATCATTGCTTGATTGGTAGAGGCAGTTCCCGAAGCAAAGAAATAGTCATCCATCGACTCAATCCATATCTCTGCCTCTGCTGCAATGTCTATCCCTTCTCCATCAAACTCGGGTACCTCAATTTGCTTGAGAAGGAGTTTCTTCTCTTGCATGTCAATATTCATGAGTGTAGAAGGTGCCTAACAATCAAGCCATACTGCTTAGATTATTTTGTTTAGGATATGTCTACAAACTATACATTAATCAATCACATATCATTACAAAATTTTGCTCTGATACCAACTGTGAGGTGCCCGCCCATCGGCTTTCCAGGCACTCTTTTAGCGGTCTATCGAGAAACAAATCTAAGCGTCGCTGCCCGGCACTCCCAAGGAATGTTCCGAGTTTTGTCGCCTAGGGTTTTCCGAATCCGCCTCGCAACGGAACGTTCACGATCGAACCCACTAGGATCGACCTGAAATTTGGGTTCCTAGTTGTCAAGGTCTCCTATTAGCATTCTAGCATTGGGTTTTGGACATCCTACTTTACGCAGAGATACCCAACCCGAAGCAGATCTATGCCGCACTTGGTTCAAAGAGAATGGGAAACGAGAGGGATGTGTTGCTCAACCTCTCTGCCCATAAGGCATAGTCCCATTCCGGTCCCCTAAAACAGCATGAATCGGGTTCTAACCTATCAATATCTAAAGGTCGAATGACGATAAAAACTTGTGAGAAGCCTCCCAGTTCTCTGGGACCACCCTGCCATAGGACGGACCCGTCGGGGGTTCCGTCCACCCGCTTCCCTTAATAGCTTTAGTTTTCTAATTAGGTCCTACCATATTTATGTGTGACAATTAAAATCAGCTTCATTAATTAAGCCTTTTAGGGAACAAGGTTCGTTCGCATAAATTATAGCACAGACACGAAAACAGAGCAAAGCAGTCTATTGACAAACAAGTTCAAACAAGTTCCTTAACTTATCTTCAAGTTAATCTTTGTCTCCCGCCCATACAGGAGAAATTATGTTTCGCTTCTGTTCAACAGAAGTATCTCTTCTGCCATGCAGAAGTAACTGGTCCAATTCACATGGCACCAAAACTCAATCCTTTATCTAGAATAGGATCTCCCAACATGCCCAGATGTTGGGGGCCACGGAGGTCTTCAACTCCATTCTTGACCTAGCAAGGGGTGTCCAGAGCTCCAACTGACCCACAAGCTATCTAGGAGCGAAACATCATTCCCGTGGTTGGCCTTTTCACCACTCGACCTTCGGCCCATGAATCGAGCAGTGCCCTCTCGGGTTACTACGCGGTGCGACCATGGAGGTGATCCACCCGTATAATATATCCTTCCTTAATTAAATCCTTTAAGAATCAAGCACAAACAAGGCATTCAGCCTAATATCATTTTCCAAGAAAACATTCCTTTATTTCCATGGCATCTTGTCATCACAAACCCTTGCCATGCATTTACCATAAATCACAAGCACTTGGAATAATCATCCAAACAATAACTAACAACCAATTGAATGTAAAAGCATTTAGGATATTGTTTGATCAATCAACAAAACCAATTGCATTCTTTTCAAACAATGCAAGAATAGACGATATAACATTTCCATCGTATATTTGCTCTCTCCCTTGGGATCTAAGAGCAATACCATGCAAACATGTTCTTAATACTTCCTTCCTTCGGCTAGGGCATATATTAAGGGTTCAAACACTATTCATGATGTAAGTTCTATAGGCCACTTACCTTAATTGATAACCCAACCCTGAATTTGGATTGGCAAAAGTCATCCTTATCCAACGGATCTCAAGACATCCTAGTTTTAACCCTTATGATCAATTTCTTGTACTAGCTCTTAGTCAAGTCATGAGGCAAATAGAAATTTATCCTCATATATAAAACATGTTATAGGCATAGCATATAAATACTTGATAAGATAAGTGTGAGATAATCTCAAGTAATTAGACTCCAATAGGCCTCGCATTGACCTAGAATCTAGTTTTTCTTAATATTTGGCATGTTAGGCTAAGTACTTTTGAGATATCTAAACTTTAAACTAGTACTTCTCTATTCATGATTCTTAATGTCATATTCTCTTAGCAATCATGCTAGTTATAACCCTTGACTATACTTTAATCTAACGCTTGCATGCCCAATCTTTTAATGTCGTTCTTTTGACGACTATGCCATTCATAACGCTTGACTGATTCTTCCTTGTAATTGCTCTACTAGCAAATACGTCATATGTAACTGGATGCAATTATCTATCCTTGTTATATGCACTTCGCAAAATCCATCTTCCGAATAGGTGAGATGAAATTTATCCTTTCCTATTACCTATACTCGTGCAATAGTATGGGGCCTAACGTATCTCATACGAGAATCAAAGCAAGCATCAATCAATTTGAAAATACATTACTTACGACCGGAACCGCAATTGGATTGACGGTGATGCCTTTGCCCGAAGCCTTGTTGTTGGTTGCAGGATTGTAATCCACACGCGACATTCTTTGCTTGGGGGCCATCGTCTGCAAATAGACTCAAGAGATTAAGAAGGTAGAATAGATTCAAGATGGAAGATCATAAGAGAAGATGGTTAAGTCGAGGATCGAGATAGAGGGAATTGAGCTAATTCTCTTCCTTGCAGCCTCTCAGCGTGACTATTCTCTCTATCTCTCTCTCTCAAGCTCTCTTTCAAGCTCTTCCTCACAATTTCTTGGAGGGGTATCCTTCTCTCTACCTCACTCTCGCAGCCTCTTGGTGTCTCCTTATGCTTCCTATGCCTCTTCCATGCCCGTATTTATAGTGAATTAGAGAAGAGGGCTTGTGGTTGAGAAGTGGAGCTCTTTGTGGAGGGGGATCTTGGAAAGATCAGTGATCTGATGCTCAGATCATAAATCTGATGGTTCCATTGGCTCCGAAAGGTGGGTAAAACTCCAAGACACTTGGTTAGAAAGCTCTTAGTTCACTCCTTCTTCTTTTCTCTATTCGAAGTGTTGTCTACTACCTGTAAACTGCGATCGCGGCGCGCACGATTTCACCATTCACTTTTCTTTATTTTTCTTTTTATAAAATCTTCAAACTAACTAAAATATCACTTGTCTTTTCTTTTAAATGACATCTAGTTCTAAAAATCTCCATATCTTTTTTTTAAAAATGATAATATCTAAAATATCTAAAATATACTAGCTTTGCCCAAAATCTAATATTTTTGGACCATCTAAACTATACACATCAACCTAGTGATTAATATAACTCATAAGTCTCGTTCACGTTGCAATTTACGTGAAGGGTAGCTACGGTCTTTGCCAATTCGAGAAAAACATCGAATTTACAACTCTTGATTTTTCTAAATAAAATATTTTAAATTAAATAAAAATTGTCAATAATTAATGTTAGTTAGTTCTTACCTTAGTTAGTCTTTAGTTAGTAATCTTACTAACTTATTAATTGACTAACTAACTTACGAACCAACCAACTAACTTTTATTTTGCGGAGATATTACACTTCCCATAGAAAATTCAATAGCTACAAAAAGAAAGAAGCAAGGAATGGAAATCCTTAGAAATTATTGGCTGTCAAAATCAAAGTCATTGAAAAATCTTTTCGATAAAGTTATAACATGCTTTATAAATTACTATTTTTAGTAGTATTAATTGCTCAAGAAATATTGACTACAAAGGATTGGATGGTTGATGCTTTTATTTTTGAAACCTAGATGTGATTGCGATTTCTTCACTAATGAAAGGAAATATTCTTGCCTAGATTAAGGGAAATTTTAGTGGTTGACTTTCCCCTGGGGCCAACTGTTGGAGCTCAAATGAGCTGGATATATTTTTTGGTCTACCTAAAGCATCTAACTAGCACCTAGGACGTACGGTCCAGTACGGAAGGTTCCCTCCTATGGTGACTCATAACCATAAGAGGCTCTGGTCGAAACTTATTCCTAGAATATGTAGTCGATGGAGAAGAAATCTGTATTGTTATCAATGCAGTTTTTTGCATTGGAGCGTGGAGATGCAAGAGGCTGGAAACGCTTATCTAGTTTTTGAGGGCGGACGCACCTCTGGTTTTAAGGGTGGAACAAAAAATATACAAATATGCTTTTATCCAATGTTTTGGAAGGACTGGTTTCACTATTTTCGTGTCATGAATTAATGAAGACATGAAACGACCCCTATGCTAAAAGAGTAATTAATGAAGCTATTCTTATGTGTTCAACAGCATAGTAGTATGCTCTATTTAGATAACTAAAGAAAGCATCGTTTAAAGGGAAGCGGGCGAGTCCATGGTGGAGGCATGGACTACAAATAGTATAACACACTACATGGTCAATATTGTCACCATTACAAAAAAAATCATCATTTCAAATTAGTTTGTGTTTCTAATCTCTCTTGTTATGCAGCATATACTTGAAGCACATGGTCCATACTTTGCAGATCAAGGAAGTTTGGCAGTATGGTCAACTCAAGGCATGGAACAATCTCACTGGCAAGCTTGCTGTGCTTTTCAAAAGGCAACTAATCATGGAGGTGGCATCAATGATTCCAATTCTATGAGGCAATTATTACAATGGTGGTATAGGAGATTAGAGATACAATATGAGGAAAAATAAGAGAAGTCCAAAACCTCTCAAGCATAATTTATAAGTAGGAGAATATATGAAGTGAGAAAAGTAAGATATGAAAACATCACAGCCAGACAACGCCATGCAAAATGGTTGGCAACCCAAGAGAGAGATGGCAAGAAATGGAGACCTAGATAAAGATTATACTTTTGATATATTTAGAGTCCACAAGAGAGCAAAGGTACCCAGAATATGACACATCAACACTCCTATCTTTATGTAATATTTTCCCATGCCATGGTCTATGGAATCCCCCCCTCCCCCAAAAATGAATAAAGATAATTGAATTTTTTTTTAAATCCCTCCCCATGCTGTTGCCGAATAGGTGATGAGGGGGAAAAGGGAGAGGACGACATGGAAGGGAGAGAGGAGTTGTTGACATGGGGGAAGATGGCGTGGACGAAGCTCACAAGAAAGGAGTGGAGAAAGGAGGTGATGATGACGATCGGCAAGGGGAAGAAGAAGAGGAAGATGCGAAAGATGATATCGATGATGAGGGGGGATTCCATGTGGCCTACCACCCTCTAACTCCCTCGACCAGCCACCACGGCCTAAAAATGGGCTCCTCGTCACCATGCTATGACAAGTGCTAGGTGGGGGAGACATCACCACTCCATCTCCATGTCACACCCTCCCCATAATAACCCTCCTCTCCCCTATAACCCACCCCCATCATAAGAAAAGGAGGAGGCTATAACGTGTTCTCTTGTCCACTTGTGGGACACATCTTAGCAACCCATCGAGAGGGGAGTTTAGAAAGCGCCACCTGGCACTCACAAGGAATGTCACAGGGTTTGCGACCTAGGTCTTCCCGAGTTCGCCCCGAAGCAAAAGTATCCGGCTGTTCCCACTTAGGCCCGACCTGAAGTCAGCGTTTCTTTCCTATCATCCAAGTCTCTAGGAAGTAGCTAGCGTCGAGCTCCAGATGAACCATTTTGCGTAGGAACAACAGAGTCGAAGCGGATTTATGCTGCACTTGGTTCATGGAGAATGAGAAACGAGAGGGATGTAAAGCTCAACCTCTGTGCCCCCATAAGGCATAGTCCCATTCCACTCCCCTAAAACAGCATAAATCGGGATTCTAACTCTACTGACTCTAGGTCTTCACAGTTTCTTTATTACGTCTTTTGAGAAAAGTTTCCAGCTAATCTGGACCACCCTTCTATAGGTAGGACCCAAGTCACGTCCACCGCACTTTCCTCGATAGCTTTAGTTGTCTAATTAGGTCCTACCACATTTATGTGTGACATTTAAAATTAGCTTCATTAATTAAGCCTTTTATGACACAGAGTTCGTTCACGTAATTTACAACACATACACAAAAACAAAACAATAAGTCCTTTTATCAAACAAGTTCCTTAATTTATCTTTAAGTTAATCTTTGTCTCCTACCCATACAGGAGAATTATGTATCCCTTCCGTCCAACAGAAGTACCCGGTCCAAATCTCATGGTACCGAAATTTCCATCCTTTATCTAGAATAGGATCTTCCAACGTCCCAGACATTGGGCTCATGGGGATCTCCAACTCCATTCTGGACATGCAAGGGGTGTCCAAAGCTCCACCTGACCCACAAGCGGTCTAGGAGTGAGATGCCATTTCTGTGGTTGGCCTTTTCACCACTCGACCATTGGCCAGTGCCCTCTCGGGATAATCCACAATGTGATCTTGGAGATGATCCACACGTGCAAAATATCCTTCCTTAATTAATCTAATTAAAATTCAAGCACAATCAAAGCAATCAGCCCTAATATCATCTTCTAGAAAAACATTCCTTTATTCCCATGGCAACTTGACATTACAGACCCTTGCTGCCATTCATTTGCCATCAACACAAGCCTTGGAATATTTATCCAAATCACAATGCAACAATCCCTTGATTGAAAGAAAAACATTTAGGGTGTTGTTCAATCAACCAACAAAATTAATTGTATTTTCTCCAAACAATACAATAATAGACGCGACAATAATTCCATCGCATATTCACTCTCCTCCTTGGCGCCAAAGAGTAGAATTTACTTAATATTCTCTCCTTTAGCCTAAGGCATATGTGAAAGGTTCCAATACTATACATGACATAAGTCCTATCATTCCAATGCAAATTAATCAATCTAGCAAGAGCATTTATCCCTCTTCTCTAAGTGACAATTATCTTTTAGCATTTTCCTATTATGCAACATTTTTTCTTGGCTTTATCTTCCTTTCTCCTAAGGCAAGGAGTCGCATGTCATCGATGTAAAGTTTGCATAATCTCTCCCATGTATGTACCGTGTATATGCATTTGTAAACTTTAAACAATATTATCCTCGATAAAGATTAATCAAAGACTCATCGATGCTCAATACTTTAGTGTCCCATATGTTGCTTATGCTATGCATGGATTCATCACATAGCAACTAGATGCAATTTCACTCCCTTTGATACATGCACTTCATAAACTTCATCTTTGAATATTTGAGATGCAATTTATCATTTTCAATGGCCTATTCTAGCACCACAAGGTATGAAGCCTAATGCATCTCTTGCAAGCATTAAAATAAGCATCTATCAATTTGAAAATACATTACTTACGACCGGTACCGCAATTGGATTGATAGTGATGCCTTTGCCCAAAGCTTTGTTGTTGGTTGTAGGATTGTCATCCGCACGTGACATTCTTTGCTTGGAGGCTATCATCCACAAGTAGACTCAAGAGATTAAGAAGGTGGAATAGATTCAAGATGGGAGATCGAAAGAGAAGATGGTTAAATCGAGGATCGAGATAGAGGAAAATTGTGTAGCCTCTCGGGGTAACTCTTCTCTCTCTCTCTCTCTCTCTCTCTCTCTCTCTCTCTCTCTCTCTCTCTCTCTCTCTCTCTCTCTCTCTCTCTCTCTCTCTCTCTCTCTCTCTCTCTCTCTCTCTCTCAAGCTCTCTCTCACAATCTCTTGGAGGATATACTCTCTCTCTCCCTCTCTCTTGCAGCCTTTCGGGGTCTCCTTATGCCCCCTTGTGCCTCCCCATTCCTCATATTTATAATGAATTAGAGAGGAGAGGATAAGTCTGAGAACAAGAGTGGAGGGGCTCTTAGAACACTCAGTGATCTGATGCTCAAATCATAAATGTAATGGTTGCATTGGCTCCAAAAGGGGAGTAAAACACCAAGACACTTGGTTAGAAAGCTCTTAGTTCACTCTTTCTTCTTTTCTCTGTTCGAAGTGCTGTCTACTGCCTATAGACTGCGATTGCGGCATGTGCGATTTTGCCAGTCACTTTTATTTATTCCTCTTTTTATAAAATCTCTAAAACTAACTAAAACATCACTTGTCTTTTCTTTTAAATGACTTTTAGTTCTATCTTTTTAGGATAATATCTAAAATATAATAGTTTTTTTTCCCCAAGAATCTAATATTTTTGGACCATTCAAACTATACACATTAATACTAGTGATTAATATGGCTCATAAGTCCCGTTCACATTGTACTTTTCGTGAAGGGTGGCTACGGTCCTTATTAATCTGAGAAAAATGTCACATTTATGACTCTCGATTTTTTTTAAATATATTTTGAATTGAATGGAAATTATTAGCTATTAATGCCTGTCAGTTTTTACCTTAGTTAGTCTTTAGTTAGTAATCTTACTAACTTATTAATTGACTAACTAACTTTCGAACTAACCAACTAACTTTTATTGCATGGAAATATTACATCCTCTCCCCTTAGAGAAATCAAGATGTCCTCATCTCGAGAGAAACTGGGGAATACAAGCACTAATGGGGCTTATGACCTGTGGGTTAAGACCCACCAGTTAAGACCCACCATGCATCCGCCACACTACTCTTAATGTTTCAAGTAGTGCACTCATTTTATTCGAATTAACCATAAGTACAAGAGTAGAATTTATTCTCAATTGTGTTACATGTCGATTAAGCTTCTAGGAATTTTAGTTCTCGTAATAAGGTTTAGTGAGCTCTAGATCTTCGTCTTCATCTAATTCGTCTATATATCCATAGACTGCACCTGTGTAGCTTCGTTTTCTTGGAGGCTCAATGTCTTTTGGACTTAGATCAAGGCAATCTGCTTGGATGTGTCCTAGCTCATTACAATGGAAGCATTGACAGTAGGGACATCTCCTACGGATGTGCCCTATCTCTCCGCACGTATGGCATCTCTTATCCTGATCTCCATAGTAATCTTTGCTAC
The DNA here is from genome assembly GCF_053477565.2 of Lygodium microphyllum. NCBI lineage: Eukaryota > Viridiplantae > Streptophyta > Polypodiopsida > Schizaeales > Lygodiaceae > Lygodium > Lygodium microphyllum. The sequence goes on from NW_028229514.1 coordinate 14,333,981, forward strand.
AATTTCCCAATTTAAGTTCTTGGACGATTGGATTCACTCGGAGTAATGCATCTTGCAAGTCCATTGGACGCATTGCTTCAAGACGGTGGTTCAAAGGAGTGTTCAGGCCATGGCAAAACTTGGATACTTGCTGTGCAATATCCATAGGTGGCTCATATTTTAGTAGGATTACAAACTTTGAGTAGTAAGCTTCCAGGGTTAATTCCAACTGCTTGAGCTTGAAAATTTCATTCATCTTCAAGGTCTGGTAGGTTGGCGGAAAGTATCGTCCGCGTACAACATCTTTCAACTGAGTCCACATAATAGCGGCTTTAGAAATACCTTGATCTTTGCACCATTTCTTCCACCATAACTGAGCCTAGCCAACTAACTTCAATTTCCAATCATTGCTTGATTCATGGAGGCAGTTCTCGAAGCAGAGAAATAGTCATCCATCTTCTCAATCCATATCTCTGCTTCTACTACGATGTCTAACCCTTCTCCATCAAACTCGGGTGCCTTAATTTGCTTGAGAAGAAATTTCTTTTCTTGCATGTCAGCATTCGTGGGTGCAAAAGGTGCTTGACAATCAAGCCATACTACTTAGGTTAGTTCTGTTTAGGATATGTCTATGAACCGAACATTAATCAATCATGTATCATCATGAAGTTTTGCTCTGATACCAATTGTAACGTGTCCGCTTGTCCACTTGTGGGACACATCTTAGCAGCCCATAGGGAGGGGAGTCTAGAAAGTGCCACCTGGCACTCGCAAGGAATGTCACAGGGTTTGTGATCTAGGTCTTCCTGAGTCTACTCCGAAGCGGAAGTATCCGACCGTTTCCACTTAGGACCGACCTGAAGTCAGGGTTTCTTTCCTATCAACCAAGTCTCTAGGAAGTAGCTAGTGCGAGCTCCAGATGATGAACCATTTTGCATAGGAACAACAGAGTCGAAGCAAATTTATGCGGCACTTGGTTCGTGGAGAATGGGAAACGAGAGGGATGCAAACCTCAACCTCTCTGCCCATAAGGCATAGTCCCATTCCGCTCCCCTAAAACAACATAAATCCACTTCGACTCTATTGCTCCTACACAAAATGGTTCACCTGGAGCTCAATGCTAGCTACTTCCTAGAGACTTGGCTGATAGGAAAGAAACCCTGACTTCAAGTCGGTCCTAAGTGGGAACAACCGGATACTTCCACTTCGGGGCACACTCGAAAAGACCTAAATCGCAAACCCTGTGACATTCCTTGTGAGTGCCAGATGGCACTTTCTAGACTCCCCTCCCGATGGGCTGCTAAAACGTGTCCCACAAGTGGACAAACAAACATGTTACAAAGGCCTCGACCTGCTGTTGCACGGGCAATGAGAAAGAGAGAGACACTATGAGAGGGAGGGAGGGAGGGAGGGAGGGAGGAGAGAGAGAGAGAGAGGGTGATAGAGAGGGAAAGAGAGGGAGAGGGTGAGAGAGAGAGAGAATGAATATGCCAAAGGGTCTCCTCCCTTTTCCCTACTAAGAGGGTGGCCACATGCCCCTATCTATTCCCCCTACCTCTTGTGAGATTGTCCTCCACCCTGCAAGCTCTATTTTTTCCCAATTGGCCCTGCTATTTGAAAAGGATATTGCTGAAATCCTGTGGGAATTGTGCGCAAAAGAAAGGACAATTGTGAATGGCCCCCAAGCGAAGAATGGCAATTCCACAATCCGCAACAAAGCCTGGAGTGAAGACATCACTACCAATCCAACTGTAGTACAGGTTGTAAGTAATGCATTTCCGAATTGACGGATGCTTGCTTTGATTCCTGCATGAGATGCATTAGACCCGTACTATGCCACGCGACAATGGTTTAACTAAAAGTATAAAGTTCATCCCAAACATTCGAAAGATAAAGTTGCAAAGCACAGGTATCAAGATAAGTAAATTAGATGTTGTGTGACAAATTCATACATAGCATAATAGCACTCCAAGGTATTGTCGACTCTCCTTTCGTAAAAATAATAGATATGTATTTTCCCACACTGAAAGTATGTTGTAGCTTGCATGCTTGACGGATTGCATGGTAAATAACCTAGCCTAGGAGAAATTCAATCTCGAATCTCTAAGATCTTTGCCCAAGCTCTCGCTGATATCATGAATTGTTAGTTCATTGGGATCTTGATGTTGTGCATAGTTAACACAAACAATGATCCTAAGGATTGAAAACTGAGATGCCTTGAGATCTTCCCAATAGCTACGATGTTTATTAATCCTATTCAAGGTTGGGCTAGATGCAAACAGCAACTCCATGGAAAATGAAGAGCTCAAGGATTAGGAAACCCTAAGTCAAAGGAAAGACCAATGCTTTTGTACTTGTTGGGAAGAAGGCTAGGTTATCGATCAATGTAAGTGATTAATAGAACTTATGTCTTGTATAGTGTTTGAAACCTTAACATATGCCTTAGTCAAAAGAAGGGTGTGTTAAGTAAATTTTACATAGAACTGCTCTTGATCCCAAGGGGGAGAGCAAATATGCGGAAACGTTATCGCGACTATTCCTGCAATGTTTGGAAAAGAACACCATTGCTTTTGTTGATTGATCAAAACAACACCCTAAATACTTTTACAATTCAACTAATTGTTAGTTGTGGTTTGGATGATTATTCCAAGTGCTTGTGATTGATGGTAAATTCATGGCAGGGGTCTGTGATGACAAGTTGCCATGAGGGTAAAGGAATGTTTTTCTGGAAAATGATATTAGGGCTGATTGCCTTGATTGTGCTTGATTCTTAACTAGATTAATTAAGGAAATGATATTTTGCATGGGTGGATCATCTCCAAGGTCACACCGTGCTTCAACCCGAGAGGGCACTGCTCAATTCATGGGCCGAAGGTCGAGCAATGAAAAGGCCAACCACGGAAATTATGTTTAACTCCTAGGCCTCTTGGGGTCATGTGGGGCTTTGGACACCCCTTGCCTAGTCCAGAACGGAGTTGAAGATTTTTGTGAGCCCAACGTTTGTGGCGTTGGAATATCCTATTCTAGATAATGGATGGAAATTATGGTGCCATGTGATTTGGACGACTGGGTACTTCTGTTGGACAGAAGGAATACATAATTTCTCATGTATGGGCAGGAGACAAAGATTAACAAGAAGATAAGTTAAGGAATTTGTTCAAACTTGTTTGTCAATGGATTTCTTGCTCTGTATTTGTGTCTGTGCCATAAATTATGCGAACAAACCCTTTTTCCTGAAAGGCTAAATTAATGAAGTTGATTTTAAATGTCATGCATAAATGTGATAGGACCTAATTAGATAACTAAAGAACGCCTATGGAAGGAATCAGGTGGACGAAACCCCCGACAGGTCTATCCTACGATAGGGTGGTCCCAAAGAACTGGGAGGCTTCTCACAAGGTTTTACTAATGACCCAACCCTTAGGAATTGTTAGGTTAGAATCCTGATTCATGCTATTTTAGGGGATCAGAATGGGACTATGCCCTATAAACAGAGAGATTGAGCGACGCATCCCTCTCGTTTCCCATTCTCATTGAACCAAGTATGACATGGATTTGCTTTGGATTGGATATCTTTGCATAAAGTAGGATGTCTAGGACCCAATGCAAGAATGTTGTTAGGAGACCTTGACCCATAGGGACCTAGATTTAAGGTTGATTCTAGTGGGTTTGGCTAGGAATGTTCCGTTGTAAGAAGGCAGACTTGAGAAACCCTAGGCGACAAACCCTGGAATATTCCATGGGAGTTCCGGGAAACAATGCTTAGATTCATTTCTTGATGGACCACCAAAACGTGCTTGGATAGTCAATAGGCGAGCATGTTACAGTTGGTATCAGAGTGAAACTTTGTAATGATATGTGATAGATTTATGTATGGTTCACAGACATATCCTAAAAATGGAATAACCTAAGCAGTATGGCTTGATTGTCAGGAACCTTTTATGCCCATGAATACTAATATGCAAGAGAAAAAATTCATTCTCAAGCAGATTAAGGCACCCAAGTTTGGTGGAAAAGGGATAGATGTCGCAATGGAGGCGAAGATATGGATTGAGTCGATGAATGATTATTTCTCTACTGCAAGAACTAATTCTGCCAATCAAGCAATGATAGCCAAATTTAAGTTAGTTGGCTATGCTCGAATATGGTGGAAGCAATGGTGCAAAGATCAAGGTAATTCTGAAGCCGCTGTCACTTAGGCTCAACTGAAAGATGTTGTATGTGGAGGATACCTTCCACCAACCTACCAGACTTTGAGAATGAATGAATTCTTTAAGCTCAAGTAGCTAGAATTAACCTTGGAAGCCGACTACTCGAAGTTTGTAACCCTACTAAAATACGCACCACCTATGGATATTGCACAGCAAGTATCCAAGTTTTGTCACGGCCTAAATAGTCCTTGAAGCAATGTGTCCAGGAGATTTGAAAGATGCATTACTTTAAGAAAAACTAATCATCCAAGAACTTGAACTTGGAAATCGTGACAAATATGATTCCCGAGATCAGGGCAAGAGATGCCACACGTGCGGAGAGATAGGCCATATCCATAGGAGATATCCCAGTTGTTGTTGATTCCACTGCCATGAGCTAGGGCACATCCAAGTAGACTGCCTTGACTTAAGTCTGGAAGACATTGAACCTCCAAGAAAATGAAGCTATACAAGTGCAATCTTCAAATATATAGAGGAATCAAATGAAGATGAAGACCTAGAACCCACTACACCTTTTCAGGATGATTAGCAATTCTAGAAATTTTATCGACATGTAATACAACTTATTTTGGGAATAAGTCCTACTCTTGTATCTATAGTTAATTGGAATAATATGAGCTACACTACTTGAAACATTAAGAGTAGCGTAGGAGGCACATGCTGGATCCTAACCCACAGGCCTTAAGCCCCATTAATACTTGTCTTTCCCAGTTCTTCTGAGATGAGGACATCTCGAGTTCTCTAAGGGGGAGAAGATGTAATATTTTCCCCCGTTGTGGCTTATGGAATCCCCCTCCCAAAAAAAGAATAAAGATAATTGAATTTTTTCTTTAAATCCCTCCCCCCTACCGTCACCGAATAGGTGGCAAGGGGGAAAAGGGACAGGACGACTTGGAACAAGTGGCAGGGGGGAAAGGAAGAGGACGACGTGGAAGGGGGAGAGGAGTCATCGACGTGGGGGAAGATGGCATGGACGAGGAGTAGACAAAGCTAACAAGGAAGGAGTTGAGGAAGGAGGCGATGATGATGATCGACGAGCGGAAGAAGAAGAGGAAGATGCGGATGATGATATTGATGATGAGGGGGGAAGCCATGTGGCCTACCACCCCTCTAACTCCCCCAACCAACCACGACCCAAAATGGGCTCCTTGCCGCAATGCTATGATGAGTGGTGAGTGGGGGAGACACCATCACTCCACCTCCATGTCACATCCCCCCTCCCCATAATAATACTCATCTCCCCTATAAACCACCCCCCCCCCCCAATCATAAGAAAAGGAGGAGACCTCGACCTACTGCTGCACTGGCAGTGCGAAAGAGAGGGAGAGGGTGACAGAGAGAGAGAGGGAGAGAGGGAGGGAGGGAGGAGAGAGAGAGAGAGAGAGAGAGAGGGTGATAGAGAGGGAAAGAGAGGGAGAGGGTGTGAGAGAGAGAGAGAAGGAATATGCCAAAGGGTCTCCTCCCTTTTCCCTACTAAGAGGGTGGCCACATGCCCCTATCTATTTTCCGTATCTCTCGTGAGATTGTTCTCCACCCCACAAGCTCTATTTTTCCCCCAATTGGCCCTGCTATTTGAGAAGGAGGTTGTTGAAATCTTGTGGGAAATGCACGCAAAAGAAAGGATAATTGTGAATGGCCCCTAAGCAAAGAATTTTGAGTGAGGGTGGTAATTCCACAATCCGCAACAAAGCCTCAAGTGAAGACATCACTACCAATCCAACTGCGGTACAGGTTGTAAGTAATGCATTTCCAAATTAATGGATGCTTGCTTTGATTACTGCATGAGATGCATTAGACCCGTACTATGCCACGCGAGGATGGTTTAACTAAAAGGATAAAGTTCATCCCAAATATTTGAAAGTTAAAGTTTCAAAGCGCAGGTATCAAGATAAGTAAATTAGATGTTGTGTGACAAATTGGTACATAGAATAATAGCACTCCAATGTATTGTCAACTCTCCTTTCGTAAAAATAATAGATATGTATTTTCCCACACTGAAAGTATGATGTAGCTTGCACGCTTGATGGATTGCATGGTAAGTAACCTAGCCTAAGAGAAATTTAATCTCAAATCTCTAAGATCTTTTTCCAAGCTCTCGTTGATATCATGAACTCTTAGTTCATTGGGATCTTGATGTTATGCATACTTAACACAAACAACGATCATAAGGATTAAAAACTAAGATGCCTTGGGATCTGTCCAATAGCTACTATGTTTATCAATCCTATCGGGGTTGGGCTAGATGAAAACAATAACTCCATTGGAAATGAAGAGCTCAAGGATTAGGAAACCCTAAGTCAAAGGAAAGATCGATGCTTTTGTACTTGTTGGGAAGAAGGCTGGGTTATCGATCAATGTAAGTGATTATTAATAGAACTTATGCCTTGTATAGTGTTTGAAACCTTGACATATGCCTTAGTCGAAAGAAGGGTGTGTTAAGTAAATTTTACATAGAACTACTCCTGATCCCAAGGGGGAGAGCAAATACGTGATGGAAAGGTTATCCCGACTATTCTTGCAATGTTTGGAAAAGAATACCATTGCTTTTGTTGATTGATTGAACAACACCCTAAATGCTTTTACAATTCAACTAATTGTTAGTTGTGGTTTGAATGATTATTCCAAGTGCTTGTGATTGATGGTAAATTCATGGCAGGGGTCTGTGATGACAAGTTGCCATGAGGGTAAAGGAATATTTTCCTAGAAAATGATATTAGGGCTGATTGCCTTGATTGTGCTTGATTCTTAACTTGATTAATTAAGGAAATGATATTTTGAGTGGGTGGATCATCTCCAAGGTCACACTACACTTCAACCCGAGAGGGAATTGCTCGGTTCATGGGTTGAATGTCGAGTGGTGAAAAGGCCAACCATGGAAATTGTGTTTCACTCCTAGGCCACTTAGGGTTAGGTGGAGCTCTGGACACCCCTTGCCTAGTTCGGAACAGAATTGAGGACTATTGTGAGCCCAATGTCTGTGGCGTGTTAGAAGATACTATTCTAGATAATGGATGGAAATTATGGTGCCATGTGATTTGGACCGTGTACTTCTATTGGTTAGAAGGGATACATAATTTCTCCTATATGGGTAGGAGACAAAGATTAACGAGAAGATAAGTTAGGGAATTTGTTCGAACTTGTTTGTCAAAGGATTGCTTGCTCTGTATTTGTGTCTGTGCCATAAATGACGCGAACAAACCCTTTTCCTTGAAAGGTTGAATTAATGAAGTTGATTTTAAATGTCACACATAAATGTAATAGGACCTAATTAGATAACTAAAGAATGCCTATTAAGGGAATCGGGTGGACGAAACCCCCAACCATTTTTTCCTACATCGGGGTGGTCCCACAGAATTGAGATGCTTCTCACAAGGTTTTACTAACGATCAACCCTTAGAAATTGTTAGGTTAGAATCCCAATTCATACCGTTTTAGGAGACCGGATTGGGACTATGCCCTATATATAGAGAGATTGAGTGGTGCATCCCTCTCATTTCCTATTCTCTTTGAACCAAGTGGGACATGGATCTTCTTCGGATTGGGAATCTCTGCGTAAAGTAGGATGTCCAGGCCACAATGCTAGAATGTTGTTAGGAGACCTTAACCCATAGGAACCCAGATTTCAAGTCGATCCTAGTGGATTCAGCTATGAACATTCTGTTGTGAGGAAAACTCAGGAAACCCTAGGTGACAAACCCTAGAACATTCCATGGGAGTGTCGGGTAGCGACACTTAGATTCATTTCTCGATGGACCACTAAAATGTGCTTGGACAACCAATAGGCGGGCACGTTACACTTTAATATAAGATGTATTGCAAATTTTGTTTAAAAATTCAAAGGTTGTCACTATGTTTTTCAAAGTTGATTTCAAACTATGTTTTTTAATTATGAAAGGTGGATTTCAAAATCCTAAGACAAAGATATGAAAATTCCAAACCTTGAAACGTTCACTGGCCTAGAAAGAGAGGGGCATGACGGGGTGGTAGGAGACAAAGAGAGGCAGAGATGGGGTGGAGAAATGAAATGAAATGATAATTTTAAAGTTCATTTACACCATAGTAAGTTTAAAAGTTTTGTACTTAAGTCAAGTCTCTCATTTCTTTTTTTTTCCATTACTCTTCACTCTACCCTCCACCTTTCTATCCTTCATCATCACAACCATGGCACGTTCCAAGCTTCCTATCCAGAAGGCGCCTATAAGAGCAAGAGCTCAACACTCTTCTGAATCTATGAGTGTACTGTGAATGACAAAGGTCCCTTGGTGGCCAACAATAGTGGCCCTATTGCAGCTAATAATGGTGGCCCTAATGTGGTCAATAATGATGGTTCGCCATTGTCTAGAAACGGTGGTCCACACGCTCCAGTTGCTCCACCTCCCACTATTGCTCCAACTGGTAATAAACATCCTCCAACACATAAGAAGCGAAGATGGAGACGAGGCACAAATGTGCTATGTGAGATAAGAAAATTCCATAAGAGTGCCAACTTGATTATTCCTAAGGTACCATTCTCTAGGTTGGTGCGAAAAATAGTGCAAGATCTGCAGTTAGGGCATCATCACAAGTTCTTTTCAAGGAACTAGGCAAGGAATGGCGACGATCAAGCCAAGCCTTGCTTACTCTCCAAGAAACAGCTGAAAGTTACTTGATTGATCGAATGGGTGATTGTCAACTTTTAGCCATTCATGCCCGATGTATCACTATTAAGCCCATAGATATGGTTTTTGTTCATTGGATCTACAACAACAAGGATGCATTTAATCTTAATGTCAACAATATGCTTTGAGAAGCTACCTTGTAATTGAATCTATGTTATGAGCTCAGGTTTGGTTGTAGATTGTAAGGAGCTTAGTTTTGGTTTATCTTTTTAGTAGACCTTCAAGTATTTGATAGCAATGGCCTACAAAATGGAGCTAAATTTTGCCTAGCTCTAGTTGTACTTGGTGCAATGCACTATCTACCATGTATTTCATGGTTTCATAATGTCAAATCTGATATTTGATATTCTATTTTGCCATGATTTGCATTGTGCATGTTTTCACAAGTTTCTAATTTTGAAAGTAGTTTCATTGAGGATAAATTCAATGTGCAATCATGTACACATCAGTGATTAGTTGTACATGGGGCTGATGCACTATATCTTTACTGTATTTAGAGATTTGGCAACACTATATCCGATATGCGATATTCCATTTGACCCATGACTTATTTTTTATGAATTTTTAAGTTTCCAATATTTCACATAGTTTGGTCAATATGCAATTGCGCACACTCGATGTGGTGGTGAGTTTTTTGGTTATCAGTGAAATATAATCCAGTTAAAGAATTTTCAAAAAATGATTGAACCATCAATTTTAAAAATTAAAATCTCGTGAAACTTCACCCACATGCCAGGCATCATAAAAACTTATTAGATTTTAAAAAATTGGCCCTATTAGAAGTCTCTGGGACACTTGTCAGGAGGCTCACATTTGGGGCCCTGAATTTGGGGATTCAGGGTCCTAGATGCTAGTAGCCTTCAAACAAGTGTCCTAGAGACTTCTGATGAGGCCAAAATCTTTTTGGGTAGTTGATGTATCCTAGAGGAGTCCATATGTAAAACTTCACGTCAATCGAATCACTAGTCATATTTTTCCAATGCTTGGATACATTAATTTAGGCTTAAGAGTTTTAAAAAGTTTTACTATAAGTTTAAAGTTTCACCTCATTTTACATATTTCACTTTTGAGTTTTGAGTTTTAAGTTTTCTCTCCTAGAAGACATGGCATGCACCAAGCAAGCGGTCTAGAGACAACCCCCTAGAAATCCTATGCACAAGCCACCTCCCCGAACTCCACCACCACCACCACCACACCAACATCGCAAGAGTCAATGGTAAGATATCCCATTGATCACTTCAACTATCTTTCTCATCTAAATCTTGCTCCTCTCTCTAGAACAATCTATATTTCATGTGGGAGTCCTTTGGTTTAGATCTACAAACTCCTCTTATATATAGTCTCATTTGTGCAAGCTTGCTCTTGGTGGTGAAGTTACATTTTTTATGATGTTGTGTATCTCTCAAAAATTTAAGTAAACTCAAGTCATGCCATTGCATGTAGTTCTCAATCATCTAAGTGAAATCAAGGCCTCTAACATCATGTACTTTGATATGATGTAGCTCTTAAGCATCAAAGTAAACTCAAGGCCTCTCATTGCATGTGCCTTCAACTTTTAAGCATCAGCTAGAACTTTTGATCACTCATATCCTACTAGAGTCCTTTGCAACCCCCACATACATAGAGTAATTATCTCATTCAACAAATAATTAATTCACCATGCTTCATGGTGGTGTATGAGGCTTTGCTACAAAAGGTAGATGCTCCAAGGAACAATTCAAGTTCATGATTTGGGTTATTTGGGGGGAATAACCTTGTCTTACTATTTGATGTGTCATGGAAAGATAAAATTCCTTTATGCCCACTTAGGTCGATGTCATTTTATATCCTCAATACCTTACCCTCATAAGGTGCCACCAACCATCCATGATGCTCAAAGTTGTTTAATTCCCTGATTATGAGGAGAAACTATGCTTGAGCCCAAACATTATCTAGGTCTAACTTACTTCCATGTCAAATGAGGTCTATGTGATCAAATGGTAAAACAAGGTGACATGGGTGGGTCTAGACTACATGTTAAATGGATTAATTAAGTTGGTAGCAACTTGAGATACACTACATTGAGTTGTAGGGTGTGTGAGCTATCAAGGACCAACATAAAGGTTAGATGGAGCAGTTAAGTTAACTAGTGAAAGTTAATGATATAAAATGTTAGTCATATCTACCTATAACCTTTAGTGACTATGAAAAGGAGACCCTCTCAAAACCATGGTCAATCATTTTCCAAGTCAAAGTATCTAGCAAGCTTTAGGCTCTTCACCCAGAATTTGTCCCATTTGTGATCTAAGCTTCACTATGGAAGCACACTAGTAGACAAATCCATCATTGTGTTATTTTGCTTGCAAACAAATCAATCCTATTTATTCTCTATTTTTGTTGTTTATTATCGATGCTTTGCTTAGATTGTGTTTGCTATGTCACATAAATTTACACATCTTACCATAAAACACACAATTTATATCATTTCAGCACATCAAGGCCCTTTTGACCACCCTGAGAAAAGACTAGCCTCCCATACTATTCAGCATGGGTCTCCTTTGGTATATATATATAAACTTCTACTAGAATTGTCATTTCATATGTACTAACTTGGTTGTGGAGATGACAATTATGAGCATTCATTTGCTTCATGTCAACATTCACAACATTCCATAATATTATAAGAGAAATAAGATTATAAATTGCAAATAATTAAAGTTTCCAACTTTAATCTATATTGCTAGATATAAGTACAGCCACAAAGGGAACTTTATGCCCATTGTCATTAGTGCGATGAAAAAACTGAAACTATTGAGATGGGCAATAACTAACAATATACTCAAATGCTAAGATAAAATATTCATACCATAATCAATCATAATTATTACATTCAAAGTTACCTAAACCAAAAATTTGGATGATGTTCATTAAGTAATAAACAGCCACCTAAACTATGTTAGTGCATTATCTTTAATAAATTTATTTTCTTTGTATTTTTCTTTGGTTCCTTTTAGCATCTAGCAATGGATCAGTCATCACGCTAGCTACCACTTTCCATTTGTTGCCATAATCATCTTAGCTACAACAACTATCTCTAGAATGCTTCTACATAGGTGGCTCTCAATGATTTATAAAATCTTGCTTCACCAAGATGATCTTGTTAGATTGGTGAAAATGGAGGAGGTACACTAAATTTTGGGCAAGACATCAATAAGCATGGTTAATTTTGTGCACTTTTTCAAAGTATTGGATGATGCCCACTAAGTAATAAACACCCACATAAATTACACTAATGCACCATCTTTAAGCACTTCATTTTCTTTGTAGTTTTCTTTGTTGCCTCTTAGCCTCTTGCAATTGATCACTCATCAAACTAACTACCACTTTCCATTTGTTGCCACAATCATCTTAGCTACAACCACTATCTCTATAATACTTCTACACAAGTGCTTCTCAATGATTCATAGATTCCTCCTTCAGCAAGATCATCTAGTTAGATTCATGAAATGGAGGAGACACAATGAAGTTTGGGCAAGACATCGAAGATGGTTAGTGCTGTGGAAGATTTTCAAGTAAATTATGCATATTCTATGCAATATCATCACACCCCATGTACCCAACAAGAGAAGATTCCTTGGAAGAACTACCACAACCCCTTTGGTGATTGCCAAACTCTAGGACACCCTATATCCCACACAAGGTAATAGAAATTTATTATCCAACCTACTTAGCAAAATGAATGGCATGTAGAACGTTATATTGAAATCATCAGCCTCATCACACGTAGTTTTCAAGGCTTTGATAAATCCAAAATGAATTTAAACTCATCAACTTGTTCAATGGTATGTGTAGAATTGCTCCAAACAACACTCTCCTAGTAGCCTAGGCAACCTAAATTCCCATAGTACCCATGACACCATGATCTGAAGATGCAAGCGTATCTTATAAAACCACAAGTGCATTGTCCACATTCTCAAGTTAGGGAAGAGAAAGTGCAAAAAGGAGATACATTAATAAGATAAAATTTGTTGGCAAGTGCACTCATCCTCTTGAATACCATGGACTACAAAGCTAACTTGATCTTAAATCACTTAAATTTGAAACCTTGGAGTCCACCTCTAGATCTTCATGTAATCAATATAGGATTCTTCAAGCTACCATCATGCCAAGCATATAATGTCATAGTTGGCAAGTGCACTCATCCTCTTGAATACCATGGATCACAGACCCAACTTTATCTATAAATATATCATGCAAATTTGAAACTTGGGAATCCACATCTAGGTCCTCATGTACTCACTCAATAGGATTCTTCAAGCTACCATCATGCCAAGCATAATGTCATAGTAGCTAATATTAGGATTCACCGCCTCTTAAAACTTGGACTTGTCTTAGAGTTGGTTCCTTACAAGAAAATCCATGAGAATCTAATGTGTTTAAGAATTAATGGTAAAGAATGTACTAATTAGAAAGTAATGATAAGAAACCATGGGTGAAGGAAGTACTGAGAAAGAAGGGAATGAAAGTGTGAGAATAAATATATTGTCATATTTAAAGCACAACATTGAGAGAGAAAATTAAAATGTGGTAATAGGTATGTGTACCCTATAGAATATTATCACATCTATGCACACCATCCACTTCATCCCAACCTTCTCCAAAGATATATTTGAAGAAGTCTTCAATCATGTACTTATATAGATAAACACAAAGGAACTTCAACATGGACTAAGCATATGGAATATATGCACAAACATGTGAATTGGCACAAACCATGAAAGACTCACAAACTTGAATCTTTTCCAAAATCGAAAGAATATGAATAGCATCCAACATCTTTGATATCCATTATTGCATTGACCAAGAGTCAAGAATGGGTCACTCAATGTACTCTCATGAGTTCCATAAGGATCTATAGATGGAGGTACTAGATGTTTGTCCTCATCAAAGAATATTTTTGGTTGAGAAGAATTTGTTATGATTTTTCCTCCATCATAGGCTCACCCACAACATGCAGAGACTTTTACATCTTGAATAGGCTTTCTAAGGGCTAATCCTCAATCGACTCTAATGTGAAAATGTATCTTAGCATAATCAAAAAACAAAGATAAGAAGAGGAATTCTTGAATAGGCACTTAAAATTTCAAGGACATATATAGCATGTATTGTCAAGAGCAAGCTTAAAGATCATTACAAAGTAGATGTAGTACTACAACAAGATCACCACCTCTAATTATTGTAGGTCCATCTCTAATTTTCCTACACCCATCCAATTTGCCTTTTCAAAGACTCTCCAAGACATTATGATGCCTTAATTGGTGGCAATATATTCTTGTTGCATGTAGAACCATGAATCCTTCTTATATGGTACTCCTTTCATTATTCTAATTCATCATTCATGTCATGTAAGCATATAACAAAGATGTAATCTAAAAAATGCTACATACTTCGGCTTCTAGGTGCCATTGGGATGGATTTGAGGAAACAAACAAGATAGCAAGAATTTCTAAACCTTTTTCAAGTGAGCAACAATGATAGGGAAGAAATGAATTGTGGTTATGTGAAGGGAGAAGCCTGAGTGAGAGCATGAGCAAGTGAAAGCAATGAAGGTGTGAGCTATAATAGATAGAGCAAGATATCAAGAGTGAGAGAGACTCAAGACATGAAAACTTCAATAGTCACAATGTGTGACCTACCTTACATTATTCAAATGTGACTGAAAAAATAATCGACAGTGTACATGAGTGCAAGTACTATCAATGTAGTAATACATGGGTGGCATAGGTGCAAGCACCTCTATCCCCAACAAGCTCCCACTTAAAGGAAAATGTGCCCCTAGAGAAGAGAGAGCAAGAAAAAGGTGACAAAGTATAAATGTACATAAAGTATAATAGGATGAGGAAACACATCATCCCATCCAATGCCCCATCAGCTTCCTAAGGAAGGCAAGATGCTCCACTAAAAGAACTTGACAAGCTTGTTGGACTTGTCCTCAATGACAACTTTGATAAAGTGGTAACACATCTCAATGTGCTTTGTCTTCACATGGAAGACCCAAAGGGACCCTTGTCCAAGTGAATAGCACTCATAGAATTCAAATGCAGTGCAGGGACCACGTCAGTAAAACCAAGGTTTGCAACTAGACAACCTAAGTAGAAAGCCTCCTTGCAAGCCTTAATGGCTGCAACATACTCTGTCTCTATCGGCATTTTTGTACCTTGGACATCCAGGAAACAATACCTCTAATAAAGGTAAAGACATAACCAAAGGTGGACTTTCTACTATCTGCATGTCTTGCATAATCAGAGTTAATGTATCCCACGACTCTTGTATCCTGGCCACCATAATGTATGCACATATTTTTAGTTCCTTTAAGGTACATCTTAATACCCTTCACGGCATCACAATGCCATATCTACTAGGTGTAGCCATACAACATGCCACAACTCCCATTGCAAATGCTATGTCAGGACAAGTGGTTATCATGGCATATATCAAACTACCCACTATGAATGCATAAGGGATCCTAGCCATCTTTGCCTTTTACTCATCAGACCATGGACAATCGACCTAACTAACCTTCGCATGGGAAGGTAAAGAATAGCCAATAGGCTTAACATCATGCATATGAAACCACTCAAGGACCTTTTGGATGTACTCCTTTTGTGACAAGTAAAGGAGCCCCTTAGAGTGATCTCACATGATGCACATTCCAAGAATATGTGAGACTTGTCATGTGTCCTCTATCTCAAAACTCTTCTTAAGTTGACTCTTTAAGGCATTTAGCTTATCATGAGTGCTCCTAGCAATCAATGTATCATCCACATAGAATAACAAAATCATAAGACTTCCATCATGTGCCTTCTTTGTGTGTAAATATGGATCCATATCATTACACGTATATCTGTGTGAGTGCATGAAAGCATCGAACTTGTGATACCATTCTCTAGGGGTCTACTTAGGTCATAAAGGATCTTTCTTAACGTGCACATCAGGTGTTTTCTACCTTTGTTCTCAAATCCCTTAGGTTTTTGTATATAAACCTCATCATGCAAGTCCCCATGTAAGGAAGTCATCTTGACATCCATCTAATAGAGGCCTAGTTCTAGCTGCACAACCAAGGCCAAAACCAAGAGTAGGGTAGTCATCTTGACCACATGAGAGAAGAATTCATTGAATTCAACACCATAATCATGCTTAAAACCCTTAGAGCAATCAATCTAGCCTTATAAGCTAGCTTGGAGCATCTAATGATACTCTTCAACTTGTACGTCCACTTGTGTGGCAAAGCATGCTTTTCATTAGGAAAAGGAACCAAGTCCCACGTATGATTTTTCTGTAATGAGTCATGTTCTGACTGCATGGCCATCTCCCAAGAGTGATTATGACCTCTATGCATGGCCTCATCATAGGTAAGAGACTCACCATAATAGAGCCTTGCAAATCACTCAAGCTGACATCTATCTCTAGTAGATCACCAAAAAATAAGCTATGGGACTTATACATCCTCTCTAACATCATGGTCCAAGGCCATTGGAGCATTAACTACTATAGGCTGTCTAGTTGGTTATACAATAACATGAGGCTTCCTCCTTAAATGTCATCCTACGTACCTCAATGACATGCTTAGGTTGCTTATGCTTTTTCTCCTCTCATGAAAAACAACATCATGGCTACCAATGACCTTCCGACCACTTGCAGATCCCATAGGTGATAGCCGATCTCACCTCCATCCCCATAACCAAGAAAAATGAATTTCATGGACTTAGGATCCAATAATTACACTTGTCCTCAGAAACATGGCAGAAAATCTCTGTTTACCGTAGTACAGAGGAGCAGAAAATGGAGCAGAGCAGCATGAAAATGGAAGGAGGTAACCGAAAGGGCACAGGACAAAGGAAGGAAAAGGTGCCCCGGATGGAAGTCACACCCTGAAAAATTTGAATGACGACCTCTCCAGAAGGCCTCAATGTCACCTCGAGAAAAGAAAAGAGTAAAAGTGGACCATTAATTGTGGAAACGCTCTCGAATCCTTGTAAAAGAGTGCCAGTCTCACTCCTGTGCAAATTGTATGCACTAGTTGGGAATGGGATAAGTTAGAACGGTGGGAAATAGGAAAAGAGGGCCTAGGCTAATGGTCGGCCATGTAAAAAGTGGGGATGACCCCCCAAAAAGTAGGGCATGTATATAAAGTTCAAAAGTGAATGAGAAGCTCATTCTTGTGTGTGCGCATTGCACGTCGGCTATGTGAGAGGTGGCCATGGCCGCCATCGCTTAATCAATAAGCGGTCCGTAGGTCTCGGAGTAGAGCTTTGTAGCTCCCCTCCATTTTGGTTATGTTGCCACGACCGACGGAATCGAACCTCGAGCGCCGCGCGCATCGAATCAAGCATAGAAGTAGGGTTTGTAGCCCGAACCGGTGCTCGAGATAGTTAGGAGATTTAGGAGGTTTTAATCCTTGGAGCAAGTAAGTATTTTGATTTGTTGTTGAATATTAGAGTAGGACCATCCATCTCCATCTCTGTTTTTTATTTTTGTTGCATTAGGTTAAGATTAGGATAGGAAAAAAAAAGGAAAATAGAAGGGTTCTGTTGCTGCTGGAAACAGGGAAATAGGGGCACATATTCAGATTTCTGGCTGGAAGAGTGTGAGGGATTAGTTTCTGAGGTTACAACAGGCTGGGATGGGGCAATAAGAGGCCCAGGGAACCAGGAAAGACCACATTTGACATTCTGCCTTGTGAGAAGAGAGTGAGCTTGAGAGCTAGGGAGAGAGAGAGAGAGAGAGCTGCAGTGAGATCTTTGGAGTACCGATCGATTTGAGAACCACAACGATTCTAGGTATTGCCTTGCATTTCCTTGTATTGTTTTGCACCTATTTGGAAGGCACGGGATGATTCCATGGAGTAGGCGTTGGGTTTGAGGCATCGTGCACAACCTGCGGGCAGTCGTTTTGCACCGTCGAACCAGTCTGATTCCCAGAATAGGACCACCCAATTTTTGGAGTCGGACTGCCCTGTCCAATCCGATTCCCAGAATCGGACCACTGCGAGAATCGAACCCAGTCCCAAAATCGGACCACGTGTCCTATTCCCAGAATCGAACCCCTCGACCCATCGCATAATCAGACCCCCTGTCCGACTAGGGAAATCAGACCAAAGTAAAATTTGACCAACCTGTCCAAGTCTCAAAATCGGATTAACTTCGATAATCATACCACTTTTCCTAGAGTGAGAATCGGACCATCCCATTTGATTCCCAGAATCGGACCACTTCACCAGAACCTAAAATAGGGGGTTTTTGAACCTGCCTGACAGTCCTGGCCACCCTATTCACATCTCTGACCCCCCCTGGAAACCCAATTTAGCCCCTAGGATCCAGAGACAAGGCAGGATAACCTAGGATTCACCCCAAATAGCTAGACACTAAGCAGACCAAATTTAGAATTTGGCTTGACTTTCAGTGTGACCCGACCAACCAACCCTGAAGCAGAATAGAGAACACAGCATGGACTTTCAGTATGACCTTAGATCAGCCAAAACCTACGCTTAGAGCCATATCAGGCTATGAACGTGAGGGGAAGAGTGGAGGTTGCATTGAGCATTTCTTGCATCCGCACCTCACTTTTGATTTTATCACCAAAGGTGTGCTATAAGAAAAGAAAAAGCCAGTTTCGCACTGAGCACTAGAGAGCACGAAGCACAACTGGTGAATAAGATTGACCAACTGCTTTCAATAACAAGGAACTCATCAAGAGACATAATAACATCAAGGAACCCACTATAAGGAGAAGATCCCAAAACATAGTTGGGTGCCTGAGAGCCCCATCAGTAGGACCCTAAGAGGACAATAAGATCTAGAAGGCAACAACATAGAGGATCGGACGCTACTGGAGCTACTCAAATTGATCGACGACCTTGTGGAGCTGGAAGTGGGAGCAATGTCAGGATCACGAGAGGCGGACACGACTGGAGTTGGGAGATTTCCTAGTCTTAGTGCAAGAGTTAGTCAATGAGTACGACTTGATGACTAGGATGGTAGTTCACGGCAGACCAATAGAGGAGGTGGTAGCAAATCTAGAAGAGGAAAGAAAGGCGATTAGAAAGGCGCTAGAGATCATAATTACCTATAACCACGAGCAAAAGGCTAGAAAACTCCAACAAGATGTAGACACGTACAAGGCCCAGCATGTGCTAGCCTTGGCTAGTGCAGCCAAAGCAGGGTCAAATGTAGAGAGAGAACGAGCAGCAGAGGAGGCTGACTTATCATTGAGTGAACTCTAGCCAAGTGGCTCATGGACAATACGTCCACTGAGCAGAGCGCAACAGCCTTAGCCACAGCATTACTCTCGGGATTAGGGGTTACGCAAGGGACAAAGGGGCAATCTAGGATCCTTATTGTAGAAAAGTAGCTAGATAAGTATGAACCTAGCAATGACCCATATAGCTTTGTGGAGCAGTTTGAACAAGTTTGCAAAGAAAACGGTCTCACGGACCTTGCACAATGCTCTCAAGCCTTCGGTCTATGCTTAGGTGATAAGGGGAGAATTTGGTACACTAGTCTAGATGCAGCTGAGCGCACGAACTTTGCCCATCTTAAGAACCTCTTTATCAAGAGATTCTCTGAGGCAGGGTACTCTGACAATCTCATCGTCCAATTGATGAATGTCAGTCATAGAGGGAAAAGGAAGACGTAAGGGACTATGTCACTTATGTGCGCAGCCTCTTCAAGAGGATCCCTGCAAATGAGTGATCTAACGAGAAAGCTGTGTCTACCATATTTATAAATGGAATTTGAAGCAAGGATCTCTACAAGGCTTTGGCTAGTAGCTCCACTCTACACCGAGACATGTTAGCTAGAGTCCTTGAAGAGGCAATAAGGGTGGACGATCAGCTTAGGGAGCGAAGCATGAGGAATGCCAGTCGGGACATTACAAGTCAGAGAGCTCCAGAGCAGAACAGTTTCTGGAGAGAGAGGGAACTCTAGCATACGGGATAAGGGAAAGAGTGTTGACCAAGGCCAGGATCTAGCTGAGGTGAGAATGGAGCTTGCACGATTGCAAGAACAAATGAGGAAGTTTGTGCGGCTGCATGTGCAGTGTATACACTATGGTGGTAACCACCTCCCAGCTGAGTGCCAAGATCCTAGATCTAGATCATGCTTGAACTGCGGTAGGTTCAGTCATGACACATTACATTGCAGATTACCAAGGAAATTCCCATATGGGCAGCAATACAACCCTCCCTACTCAGGCAACAGGCCACTTAATCTCTTTGGCAAGGCCCTATGTAACCCATCCACTGAGTGACACTCCTGTTCACTATGTGGAAGAACCTAGTGAAGAGGAGACCTACGTGAACCCATACATATCCTATGATGAGGAAGGCAATCCAGTCCTGATGGACTACCGACCGGTACCCGTGATGGTGCTAGGTAGAGGAAGAGGCAGAAGATTTGGAGGACCAAGCCAAGATCCAATCTCATGCTGGACTTGCGATCACCTAGGCCATATTTCATCACACTGCCCGAAAAGGGAACAGGCAAACAAGGACAAAGCTGACCTTTGATGCATCGAGTGTGGAATCACACACCTATTTCCTGACTGTCCTAGATGGAAGCCATCAACTAGTTCTGCCAATGTGCCCTCAGTACCCTTGGGGCTGTTCGGTGTGGAGACCTTTGACAATGAGGATATGCCCATCCCACTACACGTCATGACGCGAGCACAGACAAAACAGGCAGGCATCTCATTGCGTGGGCCAAGTAACTTGGATGCAGTCAAATCGGGAAAGAGAAGCCGGAGGAGAAGGAGGAAGAGAACAAACGCAAGGATTACCCTTAAGACTGAGGGAGCTACAATGCTAGTGACAGGAAAGAGGGTCATTGATATAGAGGCAGAGACCTCAACTCCTAAGACAACAAAACTAGGGAGTGCCAAGGTAGGGGAATACCCCCACCCCAAATGACAACTTGAGGCTATAGCCAAAGTCAAGGAGTGGGTCAAGGACGCCCAAGAACACCTTAAGGACATAGAGCCCATATTGGAAGACCGAATTGAAGATCTCTCTAGTGTAAGTACATCTATTTTACCATCGCAACCTCAATTGGGGAACACACCCACACCACATGGGATGCCACAAAGGCAAGACCAGGAAGAAGCATGTCAGCAAGCTAACCAAGACATATGGCCAAAGAGTGCTAACCAAGGAGGAAGGCAACCACCCCGCAACCTCCTCACCACTTTACTAACCACTCCAGTAACCATGAGCCTAGGAGATCTGCTTCAGCAACACCCTTCCTTATGGCAAGAATTGAAGTATTGGGTGGAGAGAAAAGAGGAGCATACTACCTCTAACTTGCAAGACTAGGATGGAGTCACACAGATTCCAAGCCTAGCGCTACACTCAGTTCCAAGGTCACTGCACATCAATGCTTTTTGGGAAGGCACTGAGATGAATGCAGTCTTATCTATCTTAACCTTGGGGGATGTAACACGAAAAGGAATCGTCGACAAAGATGCTGGTGTCAGTGTCTTGAGCCACGCAATTCTATAGGCCTAGGGAAACCCACCTGTGGAAACGGCTAGGTTCAATGTCACATTGGCCAACGAGATGAAGGTCGGACCATTTGGGGTCCTAAAGAACTCACCAATGAAGGTTGCAGGGGTATAGTTTTCCGTGAACTTTATTGTCATGAAGGGAGTGGACTATGACATACTGCTAGGCCGAGGAATGTGCGAGTTATTGAAGATTGGGGTAACAATCTCCTCTTCTTGGGGAATAGAACAGAAGCGGTAAGGGTTGAGATGGATACCTAGAAGACTACCCCAATTGACCTTGATGCTATCTCAACCATGCTAAAAGGTGATGCATAGGCAAGCAAACCCTATGGGTCATTGACCAAGTACATCCCTTGCCCTGAGGATGAGCGGGATTGGATGAAAGTCTTGGCAACCGTTGACCTACCGTTCTCAGTTGAGGAAGAGCTATATAAGCAATCTGCTAAATCCCCAAGCATGCCAGCAAGGGAGCCCATCGTGCCACTCTGCATGATGGCAGGAAGCTCACGTAACCCAGGGAAACCGGTCTTGTTCCATATCCCCACCAACAAGCTCGAGCTTCAGGGAATCATAGAGTACCTAACTGATAAACTAAAAGGCAACGTGGCTACCAATCTAAAACCCCTAAGTGATCTTTTGGTTAAGCCTGAGTGGGAATGGACCAAACTTCACGATCTTAACCTGTTATACAATTGGGCTTTAGTCATTGACGAAAAGGAGATTGGAGAGGAAAACCTAGGGGATGACGAGCAGTCAGAGGGGCGAGACTCTGATGATGAGAAGTATGAGGACTGATGCTCTATTGGAGACGAGAGTGAAGAAGAGTTAGACACAGTAGAATATGACACTGAAGGGAGAGTGATCGAACAGATCAAGGTAGACTCTAGGCCTAGAAGGGAAAGGGCATGCTAGAAGGAAAGAGAAGTCATGAGAATGGAGTGCAATAGATCCTGGTTGGAGCACATAGGAGCCATGGATTACGAGCATGCAGGGGTGGTGCAACCATTGGTAGTTCTAGTGCTTAAGACGAATACACCTACTAAATTACGACCCCCTGGCGAAACTCCTTCCTCAAGTGAGGGATGTGAGTTTAACTTGGAGTCAGAAGTCAGTATGGAGAGTGAAGTCAGAAGTCAGTATGGAGAGTGATCTCCCCAAACGCTTCACAATGTTTAAGAAGGGTAATAGAGTGGTGATTCTGCTAGGAGCAAAGAGACAAGGGCAAAATAGTGAGCTAATTGAGGGACCCGCCAAGGTCAAGGAAGTCAACTTAGCAAGGGAAGGCAAGAAGCCTCGACCTATGTTCATTGCTGATGACTTGACCAAGGATGAGGAGGCTAAACTTGTTGCTCTCCTATGAGGGTATGTCGACGTGTTTGCCTGGTCCTTGGAGGAACTTAAAGGAGTCGATCCTAGGGTTGTAACCAATAATATCCCAATGGTTCTAGATGCGGTGCCAACAAAGCAACGACCTTACCCTATGAATCCCAAACACGCCCATGCAGCGAAGGAGGAAATCGATAAGCTCATGAAGGAGGGATTTATAGATGAGATTGAGCATATGGATTGGGTATCACCTATAGTGATCGTTATGAAAAAGAATGGTAAAATTCAAGTGTGCGTGAATTACAAGAAAGTTAATGTCGCTACGAAGAGGGACAACTACCCCTTACCGTATACCGAGCACATGCTGGAGAGGGTAGCAGGCAAAGAAGCCTACAGCTTCCTAAATGGCTTCTCTGGCTATAATCAGGTGCAAGTGCACCCTAATGATAGGCACAAGACTTCCTTTGCCACAAAGTGGGGTGTATTCGCCTACATCATTATGCCCTTTGGGCTAATGAATGCGCCTACGACCTTCCAACAATTAATGTGCACCATCTTCAAGGATGTGCTTAGACACGAGCTAGAGGAGTTCATAGACGACTTATGCGTACACTCTAGTTGGGCCGAACACTTAGGAAAGTTGAGAGCTATCTTTGAATGGTGCCGGTTATACAACCTCTCGTTGAACCCCTTAAAGTGCCAGTTCTGGGTGAAGCACAAATGTATCCTAGGGCACGTAGTGTCAAGGAATGGCATTACCACCGACTTCTCAAAAGTTAGGGTCATTGTCGACCTACCACCACCCATTAACTACAAGGGCGTTCAGTGTTTCTTAGGCCATACAGGATACTATCGATGCTTTGTACTGAATTACGTAATGATTGCTAGACTATTGTACAAGCTGCTGATCGTATTCGAGTGGACTGAGGAATGCCAGCGTGCATATGAAGAGTTGAAGAAGGCTCTCACCATTGCACCAATCTTACGAGCCCCAGACTGGAGCATAACGTTTCATGTACATATAGATGCCTCTAAGTTTGCTATTGGAGCTGTTCTATGCTAGCCTGGTGAGCATAACCTAGATTACCCCGTGAGTTTTGCTAGTAGGCAACTCACTAAAACAGAGATGAACTATTCCACTACAGAAAGGGAAGTGTTAGCCATGGTGTCTGCTGTAAAGAAATTTAGGCATTATCTGTTGACCACCCCCTTCGTCTTTTTTATTGACCATCAATCCTTGCTTTATCTCGTGAACAAGCCGTGCGCTACAGGTCGCATAGCTAGATGGTTACTTTTCTTATTGGAATTTGATTTTTCTGTGGTTGTACGTGAGGGAAAACAGCACTACATGGCTAATCACATGTCTCGCATACCCATAGGACAAGCTGTTGGACAAGGCATACCTGACGACCTACCGGACGCTCATCTCTTTGGCCTGTCTAGCAAAAGAGATTTGTTTAGGGCCGATTTGACGCGATATTGGGCCGATGATGTAGTTCAACTGCTAGAGAACAGCTACCTAAGAGACCTATTGAGAAAGCCAAGCTAAGGAGACTTATCTTAAAGATCCAGCCATACCAACTTATTGAGTTTGTTGTGTAGATGTGTGTGTGAGCACGAGATGCATGATGTATTAAGAGAAGCGCATGGTGGAATAGCTGGAGGATACTTTAGTGGGGATACAACATCCCGTAAGGTGCTACAATCCCAACTATGGTGGCCCACCCTATTTCGTGATGTGCTAAATTTGTAAAACACTGTGATGAGTGCCAAAGGACTAAGGTGCCCATGGCAAGGATAAGATGGAGTTGACCCCTGTAATAGCACGACAGCCCTTCGAAAAATGGGGCATTGACTTCATTGGACCTATCAATCCTGTGGCACAGTACTCGCAGGCACGCTACATTATTGTGGCAACTGATTACCTGACAAAGTGGGCAAAGGCAAAAGCCAGTGGGAAGAACGACGCTAGAACCATTGCGAAGTTCTTGTGGGAGCAAGTCCCTTCACGTTTTGGTTGTCCAATTGAACTAGTAAGTGATCAGGGCATGCACTTCATTAATGAAGTGATATCCCACCTGCTTTCGACCTTCCTAATCATTCATAGAAGATCCTCGCCCTACTACCCTCAAGCAAATGGCCAAGCACAATCCACGAATAAAATCCTAGTCAATGTGCTCACTAAAATGGTATCCACATCATGAAGTGACTGGGATAACAAATTAATGGTGGCCTTATGGGCCTATCATATAGCTTATATGACGGCTGATGCCCTTTAGGTTGACTTATGGAATGGAGGCCATTCTACCCTTAGAGTTCTTTATCCCTAGCTTAAGGATAGCATCCCAAGAGCATTGGGAGGGAAGAGAGTGGACCAACCGCTTGGTGGAGTTAGAGCATCTCACAGAGACTCGACTCTTAGCCACCCACGCTTTGATTTGTGAGAAGGAACGGAGAAATATGTGGTTTGACAAGCATGTCAAACAGTGCAACTTTGATCAGGGGGACCTCGTTCTACTATATTCTGTGAAGGGTCACAAACAGAAAATGAAATTTCGAGGACTAGGACCTTTCCGAGTACATACAATTAGTAGAACAAGCAATGTTGAATTGGAGACTCTTAAAGGTGAAGGAATAGGCTTCTTCAATGGCAGTCACATGAAAAAGTACTATCCTTCTCCCCATCCATTGCACGAGCCACCTATGCTTGAAGCCCCTGTCAACATCTGTGTGGCCACTATTACCGAACTAACAGATCAAGACAAGGAAGCAGTGGCACCCGCCTACCTACGAATCACGGTCACTGTAGAACGGACGTATTCTTTTGATGCCTTGATCGACGAAGGTGCCGACTATAATATCTTGACGCATGACCATTGGACACACATTGGTCAACCTAACTTACAGCCTACAAATGCTAAACTCAGCCCATTTGGGGGCAACACTTACTCACTCTTAGAGAAATGCAAACTAGTCGTCTCTATCGAGTCTGAAAGTATACCAGTTTTCTTTTATGTGTTGCCAAACACTAAAGGGGCCGGTAATAAGTCACTACTAGGCCGCACTTTTAAAAAGCAGACGAACTGCAATGTGGACTATAACCTAGATCGCATCCATCTTGCTATGGGCAAGGTGCGAATAGTGACTACGTTCAGCAAGGGTTATCTTGATCCTTCTACAATTGCAAAGCCACCGATAGAGACCCCTACGACCATGCCCATGACCAAGCCTAGGGAGAAGGACTGTGATATCTCACCCCACGCTCAAATTGCTAGAACCAAGCCCACCAAGGCCATTCACAAGGCCAAAGAGTCCACACTCATATGGGTGCCAAAACAACAAGGGCCACCTCCTTGTAAACCGCAGCAACGTGCTTCTAAATGCAAAAACTATCAGTCACAGCCTAAGAGGCAGCTCAGACGCTATCGACATAGTGCACTACCACGCTGCGCTGGATCCCCAAAGATCTCTTGTGAGCACAAGGATACTATGAGGGCAACCCCTGGAAATGGGTGCCTAAGAGTGGACATTCAAGAGGCTCAACTCTAAGCAACCTCACTCCAGCAAGAGAGGCTTGCACATACGGAGCCCAGGATGCAAAGCAAGCTGGACCAGCACCGGTTGTGACTAATGAATCCCAACTCATTTATCGTCCAAAGCTAGATGCCCCAAAATTATCCAAGTCAGAGGAGGCGAGCACCCCCATGCTAGCTCAGGTAGAATGCAACACACCTCCTATGCCACTGGAGCCCCCTACAGCATCTCAAAGTGCTTCTGAGTGCAAAGTCCCATTTGTGATGTTGGCAATGGAGTCACCACTGTCCAGCCCAACTGCACCATCACCACTAGCAGGTCTTAGGCCTTCGTATGAAAGACGATCTTTCCTTTTAGTGGCCAAGGATCTTGCTGAGATCTCGGGAGATGACGTAGTGACATGCATCAAGGAGTTAGATAACACCTTCACCACATTCGCTAGGAGCTATGAGAGGCTTGACCTAGGACAACTTGATGAACCCCTTGCTTCTGATGTTTGTGCGTTGCCATGCACTTGGGAAGACTACGAGTTTATGACCGTCGAATTCCCCAAAATTGTTGCCAAATTAATCGCTAATGGAGAAATCTCAAAGGAGCAAGCCGTTCTCAGAAGGCTGATTGCCTCGTACCACAAGCCTACTTGCTCTACACCTGAACAAGAACTGGAGGAGCTCACGCAGCTTGCCAGCTCTGCTTCTTCATTCTTACAATTGTGGTATTCCTTGCGACTCCAATGGGGGAAAAAAGGCTGCCGCATCATGACCAATGCCAAGCAAAGAAGGGCAATCAAAACAATTGCACACGACCCTACTTATGTGGCACCTCTTTCGTTTAGGGTTTTGGCCATTACACGCAACATACACTTAGATGACTATGTCTTGGCCCACCCTTACATTGACCAATTCCTTACGGAAGAGGAGTTGCACATTTTTAGCCACCTCAACTCCGGGGACATCTTTCATGATGTCTTAACCTATATCACCCAAGCTTCCATACGACCATGAGAACTTGATCGTCATGCCCACCTTGAATATAACCCTAACCTCTATACTTGGTTGTTGGCCAAGTAACTTGCCCCACAAATTCCATGTGAGCCCTCCTTCTCCCCTTGCTAATCCTAGAAAGGATTCCTTTAAAACTTAAGGAAAAGGGAGGGAGCGGGGGACCAAAGTGAGAGCCAAGTGAGAGCCAAGTGATGTAGCAAGATGTATAATGGATGAAAATGATCAACTTAATTCAAATAGGAAAGAATGCAAGGAGGAAATAGACGTTGGTTTTGAATTATCTCCAAGTTTCATGCCTCTGAAGCAACACAGCAAATTGTCACACACATTCTTTCTTGGGTTTTTGTTAGTGATGAGTCAATTCATAACGCTAATGTTGGCATGGTATAATGACAGGCACCTACTATGGCAGGACAGGGTAAACTTCCATTCAGTGAAGAGGAGCTGACAAAGTATGGAATCAGTGTTGAAACACATGGATTTAGCAAGTTCACGTTCAAACATGCCATGAATTTAGACGAAGCCATCCTAGAAGAGTCGGCAGTGAAGGAGTTGGTGGACAAATGCAACCTCCGAAAGTACGTGGAAAAGGTTGGATAGGCTGTAGATTACAGCATGTGCGTTGACTTATTAAGGAGATTTGAAACAGAATCGGGGTGCCATTGCTAGAAAGCATCATTGCAAGAGTTTCAAAGGAGGTGGATTGGAATTTCTTTGTTCATAAAACTATCAAGAGTTCAGCCGCGTTCCTGGCTCTAGCTGCAGCACCAACGGGTGGGGAATATCCTGCCTCTACTGCACGATCCACAAGGAAAAAGCCTACCTCGAAAGCCTCCACAATTAGATACGGAGGTGTCCCAACGGCAATCATCGATGAGGCTATCAAGGATGCCAGTGTAGATGAAGAGCAAGTTGTGCACCAAAGCTCATCTCACCGCAATGAAGAGGGCTCGAGTGAGAAGATAGTAAGCGACACATTAGGGCCAAAAACGCTTCAAAAAATGCACTTTTGTTAATCACGGGATTAAGGAAAGGGCCAAAGAGAGTTCGCCACGTGTGCAAGAATATGGTATTCTTGTCTCCTCTTTTTTAGAGATAGTGGAGTCCATTTCGTGATTCTCTCTTCTTTTTTAGCCAAAACCCCTAAAGTTTGACATGTTTTGGAGTCCCAAAGACGTTATTTACTTACAAATCTGACAAAATACGTGACAAAGATGTGATGAAATCAATAATGAGTTTTTTGAAAGTCATGAGATTTTTCAATATTGTTTTTGGCGCCCAATACATACTCATTTGTGTTCTTGGCGCTACTTTTTAGTTCATTCACCCCTCTTTGAGCTTCTTTCTCCGCGCTTTCATTCTTTTCATGGCTTCCTCCAGGCGCCCTTCTCGTTTAATACACTCTTGCACAGTCTATAGCCAAGGAGCAGATGGAAATTTTGAGCCCAAAACCTTTGCTGTAAACGATTGGGTTACCATGCTACCATCTTGCAAGGGCTCTCATAAGGTGAAAAGAAGAAAACGAGATGATATAAAACATCACTGGAAGGGGTGTATCATTGCCTTCAAAATTATGCCCGAAGGCTGGTTTGTCAAGGTGCAACATGTTTACATGGCCAAGGATATGCACTTGCCTCCAAATGAACGTGCTCCCCACCAAGCACATTGTAAGTTATTAGTTGAATAACGTATATAATTCTTTTCCACTTATGCAAGTTCTAACAAACGGTTCATCATTGTAGATATCTTTCCGTCAACAAGTATTGAATGGCAACCTGTGGAAAGCCTAAGTGGGACTTTCCATGCCATTCATAAGGTATTGGCAGACATTATTTATGCCGATCAAACTGTGTCTTTTTTTAGTGCATGCAAGGTTTTTATATATTATGCACAGTATGTGGTTCCCTCTAAAGCGGATAGGTATGGGAATATCGAAGATTTGCCATTGCCAAGTCTTTCATCTCTAAACAGGGAGATTCCTGACAAGGTAATGGTGTAGAGTTTCAAATTCAAAATATCTCAAGATATTAAAAAGTCCATGACAGCTGGAAGGATCTCAAGAAGAATACGTTTATCATGGTTTGTACCCCTCCATATCTTCGTGGCTTGCTTCAAAACAGCAAATTTACAAAGAACGAAGGTATCCTGGCTAAGTAGAAACTTTTCGGAAGAGGATTTGGACAACACTATAGGGACGCATTGGAAATCTAGAGAGTGCAACCATAAGGATGATATCTTGAGGTGCAGTGCATGCCCTCAATCCTTGGCTTTGGCTTATAGTATCCCTCGCCAAACTCTTGCTTTGGGCTTTGATTATAGGAGATACAAACTAAGATTGGGTATTTGGGTTCCCTTGGATTCCGATACAGATTACACACCATATAAACTTGCGGTGCATGTTTTGCCGCATGAAGAAGTAAAGAAGGTGAATGTTACTTCCAATTGGAGTCTAAAAGATGTGAGGGATACCTTGGAATTGCTAGACAATACATCCCCTAGATATAAGTTCAAAGTGAATGGCGTAACAATTGGTAAAAGAGCCGAGCGCTCTTTCTCTTGTACGAGTTATTTGTCTCCCACAATTGTGAGTTTTGAGCCTTGAGAATGAAAACTTTGCAGGAATTTATCTTAATAGACTGTCCTTAAGATATTTTTTAGTGGGAACTCATAAGCTATCATGAAGCAAGTTGCCTTTCGAATGTATATAAATAAAATGTACATTACATTCGATTTATAAGTGAAAAATTTCATTACACCATGAGGTACAAAAATTTCATATAAATGTACAAAGCCAAAATAATAAGGCTCGTGTATGCTTATGTTTGCTATTTTGATTCTTTATCGATTTCTTCAAAGATATTTTTTCTCACAGGGCCTTTCTTTGATTGTTGAAAAATTTTCACCTTTATAGGTAGTCTCTTTTCCTGGGGCTTAAGAGGGGATGGATCAAATTTCAGAGGAGAAAGCATTGGCATTCCTTTTTTTTTAGACTCTGCAGCAGTGGTCCCATTGCCTTTGCCCTTGCCCTTGCCCTTGCCCTTACCATTTCCATTGTCCTTACCCTTTTCCTTGCTTGTGCCCTTGGCCATTGAAGTTTTGGGAGGAAGAGGAGAGTCAGGATCATATGGTGTGATTGCCTTGTCCAGAATCAGCTCAATGCATCTCTCCCTTATCCACCAAACATATGAATCAGGATAGTCTCTACACTGTAAGAATAAATGTTATAAGTTAGTGAAAAGAAATCATGATAAGGGTTACACAAACATCAAATGAAATTAACTTACATTCACTCCTTCTATTTGTAACAACTTTGAATCCACTGTTCTACAAATATTTGAGATAACTCTCCATCCACAAGAATGCACATCGCTTTGCAATGGAACTTCTTGTAGAAGAAACGTATAAGGCCTTTGAGGATCAGCAAGATCCTCATATGTAGTATCCAAAAATGTAGAAACAAGTCTACCAGCACTGCAAAAGGAAGCTTTGTAAGTTCAAAATATTTTTTGTAAATAAAATCAAAGTAAGTAATTTTCTTTCAATATACATTCGTGCTTGACCATGAACACCGCTGAGAGAGTTCATAAAGATAATTTCTCTTGTAAGACAATTAATGTAGATGAGACTCCAATGCCCTCTGCAAATTCATAAAAGAGGTGAGTAGAAGGGTGAAAGCAAATGAATATAAATTTTCCTCTACAGAAAAAGAAAAATACCTTTCTACATAAGGGAAAAAGATGTGGTAATTTGTCACACTATCGAAGCTACGAAAAAATGGTGAAATATTAGAACCAGATTTTGTAAATAGTTCCACAGAGAGAAGTGAATCAACAATATATATGGTTCTACAGATATCGAGAGTGAGAGAGGAGACCAATGCCCTGCAGTCAATAGCAAAAGCTATTCAATACAAATTACATCCAAAATATACTTGAACCTATAAGACTTTACTTACGTAAAATATATATATATATATAAGCCTTACCTTATGCAACAAAAAACAACAGAGTCAGATAGTTGGACATCCCTTTTTTCCAACATGGGCTTGTCCTCGGGAGATATACTAAGATATTCCTCCTCAGGTTCCGCAGAAACATTCACAAGTATCTGCCCATACACTTTGCCCATCCTCTCACTGTTGACGGGAACAAGTGATGCGGCTTTCCTCTTGTAAACTTCGCCTTCAGTTTCCAACACCTCCTGATTTTTTTCACTCAAGAAAGACTCCTGCTGGGTGGCACCCCTTGTAGAGTAAAGGTGAGTTACATCCTCAACCTTTAGCTTTTTCTCTTTCCTGGAAAATTTCGGGGGAATGTTAAGGATTTCAAGGGCTTTTTGATTGTTGGAAGGCAAGGGCCTCAGCAATTTATCGAACCTATACCTGATTCTGCTGATGATGCTGAAATCTTTATTCATAAGGGTGATTCTATGAGCATGGGCGGCAGCAATGTAAGCATCGTTCATGAAATCAATAACAAAATCTTATGTGGCCTCTTGTAGGGCAAGAATGGCTAAGAGTTTCCACTTCTTATTTAGACCAGAGACAGTTGCCACTTGAGACAATCTATCAGAGATCTCTTTAACGACTCTTATAAAAGCAGCCTTTGGAATGACATGCTGTGTAGCTCTCTGGGCTTTCCTGATCTCACTGAAACATCTCTGCATATAGAAGAACCTGGACTTCCTCTTTCTCTTTTGTGGCTTGGGAGGTTCAGTGGCTTCAGCAGATGTAGGCTCAGGTGCAATTGTAGGGGATGAATCTTTCACAGGGCAACTCTCACCCTTTGCTTCCTCAAATTCAGGAGAAGAAACATTCACTGCACTCAAATTCTTTAACTCCATGGAAGATGTTAGGCCAACACCTGGTGTAGGGGGGATTTCTGTGGTAAAATGCTCTAGGGCCTGTGATGGCCCAGCTTCAGCAAAATTTGAAGAGGGCTCCTCCTCAGATTCATCAAATTGTAACTTTCTTCTACCCCCACTGTCCTTCCCATCCAGATACACTCTTATTGCAGTTTGCTTTGTCCTTGCCATCCAAAGAAGCAAATACAACAACCAGAAGGACAACAACTGAAATAGCAAAAATCTGTAAACCCAACAAGCTAATCGGCGCGAGAAGGGACGAAATGAGAAATTCCTATATGGCGCGATATGAACAAAATGATGAGTATGGAACCGCGCCCTCGCTCCATATTGGAGATTACAAGAGGAGAAATGCTGAAATGGCGCGATAGGAGGAATGCATAGATGACAAAACCACGTCCTCGCTCTGTATTGGAGATGACAATGCTAATACAACGCGATATGGAGGAAACAAAGACAACGTAGAGACGCCCTCGCTCCGTATTGGCAATGACACAAGGCCGATATGACGCGAGGGGGAGGTTACGAAAGCCTCGGACAAACGTCCTCGCTCCGTATCGGCACACCTTGTTTTGACCAACGAAGCAAAGGACTCAGCAAAAAGACCACCGATACAACGCGAGAGATTAGAAACGCAGAAGACGCGAAACTTGGATCGCACCATATCGGCAAGCAAGGCAGGAGAGCTCGAGAAATGTAAAGTGTACACGTAGGAAAAATAACCCCTTATATACCCACATCAATCATGACACATGTTGGACACGTGTCTGACGTTGATTGTGCCACGTGTCTGCACATATCGTGCATATGCTACGTGTGAACTAGCGACCGGTCCACGTGTTTGCCACGTGGTTATCGGCCACGTGTTGGCCAACGGCTACTGCCACGTGTCGAATCCCAACAGATAGTGCCAGGTGGCATAATTCCGCGCCTACATAAGGGTGTGTCCCTAATCCATACGGCTTTTTTTTGGTTTTTTGTGGACCTCTGTCTCTTATCCTAATACGGCGCGAGAGCGAGTGTTTGTCTTCTTTGCTTTCGTCTGTTCGCATCGTTTTGGAGGTTCTGCAGAGTCTTCCTTCAGCTTCCCTCCTAAGCTCATAGTGCCCAAGCTCCTGTGATCATGGTTGTGGCTCTTTCGTTAAGGTTCTTGCTAGAATCACCGATACGGCGCGAGGGGGCACATCCGTCTGAATCGTTTCAGTCTTATCGCACCGTATCGGCACAAGTTGGAAACATGTCTGAACCCATAGAATTCCTAGGCTCCAAGGTTTTTCCAGGAACTGGTAAAAGAAGAAGGCTTTCAAAAGGCTCAAGGGCATCAACATGTGATGAGCCTGTGCATTCTGTTTCTTCTCCATGCTCTGCCACCAGTGTGAGAATGCCAAGTACATCTCCAGGGAAGTGAACGTCGGTAATGAGAGGTCAAGGAGTATCAAAGTTTACTGATATCACTCCATCAGAGAGGCTTCTTGATTTTATCCTTCAGAATGGAATGGATCTCTCATTCTATGGAGTTGTGAAAAATATCTTTAATCCTGATTGGGACCTTGACAGTGTTTTGAAATCTTGTAAAAAATATATTTTGGAGGACTTTTTGGAGTTTGAAAATCTTTCAGGTCCTTCTGTTGAAGTTGGCACAATTGAATATGTCAATGTTCCCATTGGGTCAACAGGAAATGAAAAGTCAGTGTTTACTAAGAAGTGTGGTGCCCACTCTCTGGAGAGGTTTTATTCAAGAGACATATTGTGCTCCACTCATTCCAAAAACTGCAAGATGATGAGAAAATCTACTGCTTTTATTTTTTTCACCCTTGTCAAATATCTTGTGAAAGTTGAGGAGCAACAGTTGGAAGGAGCAAAGGCTGCCAGCTTTTGCATGTTAGAGGATCTGGCAGATGAAATGGAAACAGAGGAGGTTGTAGATGCAGATTTTGAGGCTTCTATTGCTGTGAATTTGGATAGATATTCAACCTGCAGATTTTAAGGCTTCTATTGCTAAGAATTTGAAAATATATTTTACTGTCAAATATTCAAAAACTTTTTAATCTCAGGGAAGATTATTGTCTAGCAATTATTGCATAGGCTTCTGATGCTGCAAATGGGATAATTGACACAGAGAATGAATCAAAGGAAGAGATACTCAAACTTGATAAAGAAACTCTAGACGATAAGTTTATTGATGCTGGTGAGGCCCTCTCTCTTTGTTTTGAAAAGGCCAAAGAAGCTGAGAAAGAGTTGAGTATTACTGATGAGGACTTCGATCGCATTCAAAGTGAACTTGGGATTTCCAATTTTGGAAGAGAGGAGTCTGAATATGTTAAAGAATTAATTAACACCAATGAGACAACATCATCAATAAATTTATGGAATCCATTTAAATTGGAGTACAATGAAAATCAAGTGGTAAGATAATTTTGAATTTGCTTTTACACATTGGTAGGTTTACATTTCATGCTCATTCAGTATGGGTTTTATTTGTAGTTGGAGATTGCTGATACAGATAACTTCTTGGGATGTGGCAAAGGATCGAGAGCTACTGGTAGCACATTCAAAGACATTGCACTCGGCCACTACTTGGCTAGGATTGACCCTGGTTCCTTTTTAGTACTTCATAGTAGTTTCTCAGAGGATGCAGCATGGCCCATACTTTGTATTAAAGCTCTTACAAGGCTTCTAGGTTTCTCTGGATTACAATACAATGCCCACAAAGTAATGTTTTTGGAAAAGACTGCAGCAATTAGGATTTTTGGCTACGTTCCAGGTTACTCTGCTTCTAGAGCAGGATACTTTTTGGCGTTTACATCCTACGCCTTGGCTACAAACCGAACTGATGTAAAATCTATAGCTGGCTACAAGAGAAAAAAATTTCTACGTTATAGAGGAAAGATTCCTGAGGAGGAAGAGAATGTGAGAGTTTTGGAAAACTAGCTTTGTATATATTATTTCTTATATATAAAAGTGCGATTGCTCATGTGTCATTGCCGTCTTTTATCTGCATTCTTTGAAGTTGTCATCGAAAAAACCAATTGAATAGCTCCTCCAAAGCATTGCTTTTTGTAACTC
Organism: Lygodium microphyllum; assembly: GCF_053477565.2. Taxonomy (NCBI): domain Eukaryota; kingdom Viridiplantae; phylum Streptophyta; class Polypodiopsida; order Schizaeales; family Lygodiaceae; genus Lygodium; species Lygodium microphyllum. The sequence goes on from NW_028229514.1 coordinate 14,369,159, forward strand.
CTCCCCCATGCCTTGTGCTTCGAAAATAACTTGTGCGTACTTGATAGTGGGATTTTTCCATGCCTTGGTTACTATAAGTTGCTAAGGGGCCATGCTCCTCCACAAAGTAAGGTCCATGAATATGAAGAATATGCTGCAATACAAAGTAACACTAATTTTATACCAATTGAAAAACCTGTCAAAATAAGCCCATATTAAATAATTGTTACTTTACCAGATAAAAAGTGATATCTTTTTCTCCCCATGCCTCTTTTATCGCCTGAACAAGCTTTGTGATTGATCTTTTGAACTCTTTTGCATATGTATATGTTGTCTTATGTTGCCTGAGGAGTTTCAGAAAAACATCAAGGTGTATCCAGACCTCCATTCTAAGAAACGCAAGCCTTGGCGTGCTTGCAACATTTGTTGTGATCTCACATATCTCTCTCCAACACTCCCAAGCCACATTCACCTGCCTTCCTGAATGGTCTCCTAAGAATCGTCTAGCTTTTGAGCCTCCCATAGAGACATCGGCCAAGATATCTCTTGTTTTTCCTGAAAGTATTGGATCCTTTCTCAAGTGAGCTTGGCCCCCATGAAATCCCATTTTCGATAGTAATGCCTCGCATTTATCAATACACTCATCTAATAAAGATAATGGCTTAATGGAATATGTGTAGTCAAGATGCAACCTGAGAAGCTTATCGATTATTCTAATCTCTGCATGCAAAGTACAAATATGAACATTCTTAAGAGAGATGGAAAGAATGGGATCCCAGATGTCTTCTATGTTTTTAAATTTACTCAAATCTATAGAGTCTCTATTTGGGGCTCTTCTTACTGGTCGCAAACTACTCCAATCTTTGGATCCAATACTTTCCATGCAATAAATGCAAGGATATTTTGCATTTGCACCATTACATATTCCAAGCATATATTTGATAGTTTTCAAATCAGCACTCATATGCCATTCCACATTAAATTTACCAACCCCATCAACTACCAACATTTCGCCTTCACTTTGAGACTTAATGATATTTGGAATACTTGTATGGTTGAACAATCATTTCAACATTTGATGATTTTCAATTGGTACCTGGGCTGCACCAATCCACCAATCTCCATCTCGGATTGGATCTTATGCAATGGAGCTTGGCCCTCACCATTGCTATGGTCCAATGACATGTTCATGAGGCAAATGCTGATTCTTTCCATCTTCTGTCCCTTTTGAATCTGTCCTTCATCCAACTTCAAGGCAAACTTTAGAACACCATAACTTTCTTCTACTGTGATTTTATACATGTGAACCATTGCAATTTGCACCTTTTTTAGATCAACCCATATATTGTTAAATGCATTGTAATCAAAAATTGCCTGTTTTTTTTGTTTTTCATAGAACATAGACCTTTCGATGTGAATGTAATCTCCAAAACATGTTGAATCTTGCGATTCATGGCAATTCTTGCAGTCGAAACTGCAAGGGCTTGGGGCAATCCAAATATAGTTACCCTATTGCATTTAAGATTTTTAAACCATAATCCAGAGATAGCACGATAACCTTTTCGACTTATACCCACAGTATCACATGTCTCTATGATTTCATTTGCTTTCACTGTACCTTTTAAATCCTTCACTAACTCTTTGAGAGTTGGACCTCTCAAATCCACATTTTTAGGTGACTTAAGAATCCTCAAAATATCTTTCTTATTCATGGTTTCCTTCAAAAGTTTAATTCTTTCCTCATTCTCTCGGATATTTATGCACGGTATGTTAGAGACATATTTCTTTGTAAGATTTAGTCTCCTTTTCTTTGCTCTCTCACACAAGCTGGTTATATTTTTTAATGGTCTCTTCCTCTCTCTAAATCCTACTGGAGTTTCTCTCAAGCGTGTTAGCTTATCTTGCAATGACTTGTTAACATTTTTCAAAATATCAATCTGACTTGTCAACTCTAAAATATTTGTTTGTGTAGTTTCTAATGCTTTTTTCATTTCGTGCATTTGAGCTATATATGTGTAAGACGCAGAGTATAACCTCATACAATAGCCAAGCATTCCATTGTAACATTCTCCAGCATATCTTATATAGTCATGGACATTGAAAAAAGGAGGTGGTTTACCTGTAGAAGGATCTCGGGGATAAATATTTCCATCCACCCACAAATCTATATGCTTCATTCCTTGTGTTCGCAACCTGTTGGCTTCAATCTCATCTATCAATACTCGATGATGTATACTTCTCCAAGATGTGTAAATCGGATCTAGCTGAATAGATAGCTTGTATTTACGTGTGCTTGCGCCTGTGTCATTTGAAGTAGTATTGCTAGACATTCTAGCAAATGAACCGAGCAAGAATCTCACAGTGATAGGAAGCAAGTGCAACAAAAGGAATGGTAAAAGAGAATAGTGTGTAGAAAGAAAACGCGGGAGCAAACAAATGCGAAGTTCGTACGAAAATCTCAAAAATACAAAATCTCTCGAGTTCCAAGACAATAAACAGCCGAAAAGGTGACCCCTGACCTAGATTAAAAGATGAGGGCAATTAATGGCCGACCTCTTCAATGAACCAAATATTCTCTCATTAATCACATCTGGACAACCAAATTTAGAGGTTTTATTCTTCCTAAACCTCAACTAATTAGCAACTTAATCACTTTCTTACAAGTGCCATTTTTGAAGCATTTTTGGCCCTAATGAAGGAGAGCCGGAGGTACCACCCACTCAAGCGGCTGAACCACGGAAGCAAAAGAAGACTGACAAGAGCCAGAAGAAGAGGGAAGAAAGACTGAGCAAAGAAGAGCGAGCTGAGATGAAGAGGGCTCAAAGAGAGTCAAGGAGGGTGGAGGAGGAACGAAGGAAAAAAGAAGAGGAAGAACTCGAAAGAATTAGAGAAGAATCAAAGAGGGCAGAAGAAGAGAGGCAAAGAAGGGTAGAGGAGGAAGCCGACGAGCTAAGAATGAAAGAACTTGCTCAGTTGGTAGAGGCCACTCGTAGATCTGTCGAAGAAACCCATGGGGAGGAGAGATCGACCCTTTGAGTCCCCACCATGAGGCTAAAGCAAGTGGCAGTGTGGAAGCGGACCTAGTGGTTGTAGGCAAGGGCAAGTCCCTACTGCACCCCCTACCTTCCTCCTTCCTGCTAGTACCAACCGACACCACAACCACAACCACAACCACCCCACAACCCACGCCCTCTCTAGACACGGCCCAATTGATGAGCATGATGTAGCTACTTGTCAATAAAGTGACTGAGATTGTATCGTAAGCCGAAGCAAAAAGACCCGCTGCTACCGCAGATGCCAAGTCCAGGAAAGATATAAAATGACAAAAGCTAGAGGCGTCAACCACTACAGCCCCTACTCTCATGCCACCTAGTGCTGACTACGACGCTTATGTGGCTGAGCTTCTAGCACAATTGGACAAGACAAAAGAAGAAAAGAAGGTGGCCCTGGTGGAGCTAGAGAAAGAGAAGGAAACTTTGACAACCTTAAGGCTAGAAGTTTCAAAGCTAGGAGCCAACCTGATGCCAGGAGGCATATTCCACGGTGGATTCCGTGAGGTTTTACGGTGGATTCCGTAAACTTAGATGACCGGGGCTCATACGCAAAGAGGATTCTTTGTGCGAGAAGTTGATGGGGACGCTTGTCCTTTTCGGGTGTTTCATTAATTTAGTGTGTACATGGGTGATTCCATAGCGGGTGATTCCGCAAAATATATATTAAATTAATAAACGTTTATGAGTTTAGAGTGCGCACTCGTAATAAATTAAGGTTAGGATTTATTTCTAACCAGTTGATTTATTTATGTAGCTGAAGACTGCTAGGTATTCACTTTTGTCGGTTTAATTGTGTTATTTTACTAACGATTATGAATGCTTCAGTTGATGTGTAGAGATAGCAGCAGTGGCGGAGGAAAGCATTGGAGTCTAGCGGGTTTTCGATCTTTGGACTATATTTTGTTAGGCACCACGCCTATATTTTGTTATGTCTATAGAGACATCGATTATTTATTATTATTTTGTATGCGCTTATGCGCCTGGATATGTTATTTATATTTGGACATTGAGATTGGGCGTGCCAAACTCTATGGGCACCGTCCATTAGCTTTATTTTCTTATTTTTGGTAGAAAGCAAACTCAAAAGCTAAAAGCTTGTCATATTTTTGTAATTGGGCTATTTTTGAGCATAAAGATTGGAAATATACATTAAATACATGCTTTGTGAAGCGCTCACACAAGGCATGGGGGAGATTGAACCCAATTTGTCTCTTGTCTCATGTCGTGCTTGCTTTTACATGGGTTTTTGTGCTAAAAAGTAGAGTACTTTGTTCTTGGGGACCTTTGGGAATTCACCACGTGAGCTATCTGCGACCGATCTGCGCACCAACCTCATGCATCTCTTTGGCATGCCCATTTGGGGCACATTGTCAAGAATCACATGGTGGGGGGACTTGCTCAAGATGCTACGCTGAACACACACAGAATGCACAAGGAGAAGCTCACTCAAGAGACAAGAAGAGAGATGGAGGCCAAAACGTTTTCTTGCTGGTTTTTTCTTCTTCTTCCACACGCTTTACAATGTACACAAAGTATAGATAAGATACAACATAAAGGAAAGTGGCCTACTAAGTCAAACAATGCATAACTGACTACACTAGTTGACTGGCGCTATAACTATGCCAGTTGTAAATAGGTGTAACAACCTGAATATAATAAGTAATGAGTCAGTGGCCATGTGAGAGTCATAATGACCACCAAAGTTCTAAGTGTAGAGGTGTGGACCCATCTAACCATGCGGTCCATCATTAATGTCCGCATGTGTTGAGCTTGTCATCTCAACACTACCCCTCAAGCTCAACTGTATCTCTGCAACTCCAAGTAAGCTTCGAAACTTTTGAAGCTTCTCTATACCCAATGCCTTCGTGAAGATGTCAGCTATCTGATCCTATGTGCTGACATACACCAAGTCAATCTCACCTGCTAGTACCTTCTCTCTCACAAAGTGGTAGTCTACCTCAATATATTTTATCCTGGCATGGAACACAGGGTTCCTAGCCAATTGTATACTGCTCATGTTGTCACAATAAATGAAAACTGGACCTTCCTCCTGCACATCTAAATCAGCCAATAACTTTCACAGCCATACTACCTCACATGCTGCAACAGCACACCTCTATACTCAACCTCTGTACTCGACAAAGCAACTGTAGATTGCTTTTTGCTGCTCCAAGTACCTACTACACTACCAAGAGAGAACATGTATCCACTGGTAGATCTTCTATCAGACATACTACCAGCCCAATCTGCATCTGTGTATCCAAACACTTGTACATATGTACCTCATAGAAAAAACCATAATGTAATGTGGACTTCACATATCTCAATATGCGTCTGACTGCATCCAAATGTGGCTTTCTAGGTACTTTTATAAACTGACTCACAAGACCAATAGAGTAGCTCAATTTTGGCCTTGTAATGGTCATGTAGATCAAACTCCCCACTATCATCCTAAACATAGTAGGGTCTTCTATCTCATCCCCAACACCAGCACTCAACTTTACATTCTGCTCCAATGAGACTGAAAGTGGTTTGCATGCTGTCATACCATACTTGGACAACATATCCAAGCCATACTGTCTTTGGGACAGCCATATACCATCATCATATCTGATCACCTCAATGCCAATGAAGTATCTTAGCTCACCTAAATCCTTCATCTCAAACTTCTTCTTCAAAAAGTCCTTGACTTTAGCAATCCCACTATCACCATCACCTGTAATAATCAAGTCGTCCATATAGATGACTATGATGACCAAACCTGCATCTCCCTTTCTCACATAAACTGAGTGATTAGCATCAGAAACATAAAAGCCAATATTGACAAGATACTCTCTGATCTTGTCAGACCATGCTCTAGGTGCTTGCTTGAGCCCATAGAGCGCCTTCTTCAACATGCACACATACGTGTGATGGGACCTGAAATGGGCCGACACTGGCTATGGCACTAGCCGGACCTCATGCTCATGGACAGACAAACACACCCTCACGGCCTCACGGACCAGGAGCGTCAATCTACTGCTAAAGGACGAATTGCCCTAAAGCCTAATCTATGTGTTTATAGTTTTATAGTTTTGTAGTCCAAACTTTCCCTTTCTATAAACTCGACAAAGGGAGAACCCTTACACATTGGCAATAAATACCACGATAATCACATACATTGGAGGCAATCTCTCAGTGGAAACACCGTGGCCCCACTGCAGCTCTCCTACATCACAGGGCTTAGCCCCTTGATGCGCTGCTCAACATATAAAACAAATGAACAAACTCCACTCATCCATTTTTAAAGTACTCCAGGAGATACCATGTGTCCTTACTAAATAGTCCCCTAAGAAACGAACGTCTATCCTATAGCTTAGGATGCCTTTCCACACTCAAGCGTAGGTCATTGTCATTGAAAACAGGTGCTATGCATCTAGGTTTTTCTTATTCTTACACCATGGTTTACATACACATGCAAAGTGAATGATTCTAAAGTTCTCAAACATAATTTTCAAATCAGACACGTGTTGTGCACAACTAGGCTTTCAAAATGCTTATTCCAACGATAAAAGGATAGCAGCAAGACAACACTCATGCTACTATCCTCTTAATTAAAAATACCAAACCCTCTATGTCATGGTATGCATTAAAAAATTAGCAACAATCAGTACGCAAATCACACCATTCAAACATCTCAACCCCCTATGTTTAGGTATTGCACAAGTATAGAGGTTCATTTTGTCATGTTTTGATGTATAAAAAGCGATAAATTACAAACTTTGACAAAGAGATAGGGCAAACTGAGGCTAAACCTCATGCTCAGCCACTACCACACATCCACAAACTATTCTTATATTTTTTCAAGACGTATTTCTATTTTTTTTCCTTATTTTTCTCATTTTCTTGATTTATTTGGCAATAAAATATGCTATTTTCTGATTTTTCTTATTCCCATCACTTTAGTATACTAACATTCAATTTATCTTCCATTTTCCTCCCATGGGAACATCTTTTTACCCACCTGAAACGGAAAAACTACCATTTTGCCCGTTAAAAACCGCATTTTAGGTTTACGAGAATTAAGTAAAGCATGTAAATCATTGCAAAATCGGAATTTTCTAATACACAGCAATTACTCATAATGCAAACAGCACACAAATAAATTTTCATCCAATAAGAACACAATTATCATCATAAACTATAAAAAATCCTTCATTTTCTTCATAAAAATGGTCATACCGTGTTTTTACATAACCCGAGACGCCTTGAATGAATGCATAACCAGCAAACGGAGCCTCCATTGCTCTCAATCCAATGATGCACTTCAATCTTCTTCATCTCCATCAATCTCCATCACCATTTTCCTTTATTCTCCCTCCCCGGATTCCTCCTTCAAGATGGTACACATGAACAACCCATAGAGAAGAGAGAGAGGGAGGAGAGAGAATGACTATAATCTGATCTCTTCATCCGGACAGCCATTCTTCGTGCGAAGACCGGTGATATCATCATCCAAGAGGGAGAAGATGAGCCCCAATGTCGGTTGCATAGGTTCTTCACAGCCTGACAATCATCATCCATGAGGATGGAGCGCAATTTTCGACTGCTGCATCACATCGCCATGCTCATGCATCCTCCATGTTTTTTCATGTCATGTTGCATAAAATTTGAGGGGGGGTTAAAATTCCAAAGGGCACCCCCCCTTTTGGTCCTCAAAGTTGTCCACCTCTTCGTATCTTGCCCATCTTGTGGCCTCTTCCTCGTCCGGACTCCATTTCGAGCTCTGAAAAATCCTGCGTGTCCGGCTTGGCATCCCACACTGACTGCAACTCCTGGCATCCCACACAACAGTCGAAAAAATTATCAAAAATCCACAAGTGTCACTCGAGCGCCTTTTAAAAGCCGTCTTTCACTTGGTGCTTAAAATCGTCCTAGCTGCAGCCGCCGCCTTCGATGTTAAATATTTTTCCCCTAAATTTTGGATTTTTTGGCAAATTTTAGCCACATCCCGGGCTCAAAAATCTACTCTCATTGGCGACCACGGGATAGGGCGACTCAACTTGTCGAATCCCACAACAGATCTGCACAAAACAACCAAAGGAAGCATCAAGCTGATACAAAATAGATATATACTAAAACACGGCACAATGCTCACCCTACCCCCTGACAAAACCAAGGCATGAAATCCACAAGGAGTAGGCCTAGCATAATCTGATAAAAGATCCAAAGCTAGACACTAACCGACTATTCCAACACGGCCAAACTAAAAAGAACTATCAAAGAAGTCGCCCTAAGTGGTGGTCTGAACTACCTACCTAACTAAGGACAACACAACCAAGAGCTCCTACTAGATGAGGACTCCTATAGCCTGATCGAGAAGTATTTCCTTTTAGCACATTTCTTCTTTTAGGTTTTTATTTTTCCATACTCGGGCATGTAAAAAGGAGGGAGCTAAGCGTAGTGACCCAAGGAGAACAGGGCATCGGCCTCAGGTCCTATCTCAGTACCTAGGAACCTATCAAGCCCTCGCGAGGAGACACTTAATCCTTTTCTGACACTCACTTTTATTTTCGCTCCAACCTTCCTTACTTTCTTCTTTTCCAACAAGATGCCACCCCTAGGAAGACAAGGCATTGGCCTCAGGTCTGACTCGTCCCCAGGAACCTACCAGGCCTTCACAAGGCGATGATCAACTGCTTATAAATTTTCCTTTCTTTCTTTTCCATTTTTATAGGGGTTAGAACCCCTTTTTAACACCTTTGTATATATTTATTTTCTTTAGGATATTCAAGGGTTTTTTTTCTCTCTATCATAATCATCATTTCCTTCAGCAAGCTTCTCTAACTGTCTCATAACTAACAAGAACTCCTGGAATGGCTGCCTAGCAGGCTAGTAGAACAGGGTCACTAGAACTGCCTTCTAAAATAGGTCTTTCGATGCCTGACAATGCCTTTACAGGAGGCAAGGACTACTCAGGCCTCCCTCAGACATACCTAACCTAAACCTGGGACTTCATGCCTTGGACACCGGTCCCCAACAAGAAAAGAAAATCCCCTACAAGTACACGTACACATATAGCATAAAAACAGGGTACTCGTAAAGGAGAGATATCACCTGGATAGGGCCACGAGAAGCTTCCGCACAACAAAGGCTCCTTCCAAGCTCTTCCTTGAACCTGTCTAGCACAGAACTAAAACAAGAAACCATTAACCACACCTATACTAAACAGACAACTGGCCCTCTTGGCCTAATGAAATAAAGCATTTCTCTACAAAAACAGATTGGCCCTCTTGGCCTAATGAGATAAAACAGCATAACACCTACACATCCCTCCCCGAAATAGTACAAAGATACAAGAATATGCTCCTTTCCAAGGAGGAAAAATAGGACTCGCAGCCCTAAGCTAAATGCATAAGGTCATGACCCATCCCTCCTGCATATATAGCAAGAGGTGTACGCATAACATGTTGTCTAATCAATCTATGGGTCTAGGATAACAACAGTAGATTGGTCTCAGCTACTCTTTGCATCACCCATATCAACCATCGCCTGCCATATATCGCATGCTCTGCTAACATTCCCCACAAGTGACCAGGTCCTGTCTCATTATTGATAACAATATCCAAACTAGGACCACAGTTGAAGAAAATGTCTTCTTCATAAGCAACATTTGCCAATGAATCCACAAACTAATTCCAATAATGTGGAATCAGCTCTGCTCTACTGAAGAGACACTCTCTCAAACTCCTCAAGCAGGGTCATCGCAGTTCGATGATACATACAAAGGATGGGATTCCCAGTGTGTATGTCCCATCTAGCTGATTCAGAATCAACTGGGAATCCCCTTTTACTAACAACCGCCAAATACCACCTTGCTTGGCAATATGCAGTCCCATAATCAAGGTTTTATACTCCACCATATTGTTAGTGAATCCTACCCCGAGATAAGCAACTAACTTCATCGTAACTCGACGTCAGGGATCTCAGATTACTACTCCAACACTCCCTTTTTTATTAGGGCCCTTGGATGCTCCGTCAAAATATTATGTGTACATCCACAATGGGTTTACACAGCCTGCCATCACGAACTCCTCTATTTGTAACAAGTTTAGAGGGTGAACTAACGGCTCCATCCCACCTTCTTCATTAAACTCAACAAGGATACTTGTCAACATTCGTAAGCAATGATGGCAGAAGACTTTGATCTCCCACACAAAGGTTTCATCTTCTTGCTTAATCACTTTGTATCCTTTGCTCCACCAGATAAGCTTCCCCTAATGGTATCTCTGCTCCAAATATGGGTGCTCCAAATAAGGAATCAACCGCCCCATCAACCAGCTTTAAGCTCTTTTGCAGGTCTCAAATCAACCCCAGCATGGACCTGCAATGCATTTTTCTATATTAGCATACTTAGAAATAATAAGGTTTAATCTTATTAAGATTAACCTTATTTTTAAATTCTACTCCCTGCAAATCAGCTAGTAGAGCCGTAGACCTATTTTTCCCTATCCTGACAATCTTGTAGGGGCCATCCCATCTAGGTTCCAGCTTCCCTAGAAACAGCTCCCTAGGTGCACCGTAGTACAGAACTAATTGCCCTTTTTTAAAGGTATACTTCTTTGCTTTAAGGTCGTGCAACTGCTTCATCCAAATTTTAGCTATCTCTTGGTGTAATAAGCTCTGCAATTTCAGCTCATCCAGGTGGGCTATGGTCGTGAACTGTTCAAAGAGTGAATCCTCATCTCCCAAAGAGTGGTTAATTGCAAACCGTATGGTTGGCAACTCGATTTCGAGGGGTAACATACACTCTTCTCCATAAACTAATTTAAATGGAGTATGGCCGGTAGCTCGCTTGAACGTTGTATTGTACGCCCATACTGCCACATAAAACTTCCTGTCCCAATCTTGTTTCTTCTCAGAGACTATTTTAGACAAGATACCCATAAGCTGCTTATTAATACTTTTGACTTGCCCGTTTGCTTGCGGATTATAGGGGGTCATTTTATTATGCTTAATTTTCCAAGCTTCAGTCAAGCTTTTAATCACTTTATTCAAAAAATGGGTTCCACGGTCTGACACTAGTTCCTTTGGTGGACTGAAACGGCAGATAATCTACTCTAAAAGAAAACTTGCAGTCTCTTTTGCATTGTCTTGCCTCGTCGCCCACGCTTCTAACCATTTTGTAAAATAATCAGTTGCTACTATAATGTACCTCTTCTGGGTAGTAGACAACAGGGTGATAGGATCCACAAAATCAATATCCCACTTCTCAAATGGAAGGATAGCCATGATAGGCGTAAGTGGGTGTTTCCTATTCTCTCTATTGTCATGTCTTTGACACATATCACATCTCTTAACATACTCAAAGGAATCTTGGAAGATGGATGGCCACCAATATCCAGCTCTTAAATCTTTCTGTGCTGTCAACCGTCCCGCGAAGTGCCCTCCACATGCAAAGTCATGGCACTCTTCCAAAATGAAAGAAACCTCGTCAGGCATCACACATCGGCGATAGATATCATCAACACCCCGCTGATATAGTGTTCCTGTGATCAAGGAAAACTTCAAAGCTTGTTGTCTGATTTTCCTCTTTTCTGATTTTGATAAACCAGCTCCAGTCTCTCCCGTTGATAGATAATGTGTGATAGCAGCATACCAAGATGGGATAGAAGCTGTATCAATTTTAAACATTTCTTCAATATCACTTCCTTCATCCAAAGTCTCTTTCAGCTCCCCGAAATCCACAAGGAATTCCACAATCCCCTGCAACCTCAGTGGCTTACTTTTAAACTCATAATCGAACTCCTGCAAAGTAATTAACCACTTTGCCAGATGATCAGGCGGCTGCAGCTTGTTCATAAGCAATCTAAGCCCTTCCGCCTTCATATAGAAAACTACCTTCTCATAGAGGATGTAGTGCCTGAAGTTTTTAGTCGCAAAGACCATCGCAAGGCACAACTTCTCCATGTAGGTGTAGTTCATTTCTGAAATGCCCAATTTTCGACTAGCAAAAGCTATCGGATGATACCACTTCTCCTCCCAGATTTGGGCTAAATAGCAACTGATACTATGCATGGTGGCTGTTGCTGAAAATATGTAAAATACCTCGCCTCTTTTAGGTGCTTTTAAAATGGGTGCTTTTATTAGCTCCTATTTCACATCCTCGAAAGCTACCTTACAAGGGTCGCTTCATACAAATAGACAGCTAAAGGATAATAAGTTTGTTAGTGGCAACATCCTTTCTGCCAAGGCATTTATAAACCTCCAATAGTACCCTATTGATGATAGAAAGCTATGTACCTCTTTCGGAGTGTGTGGTGGACTTGTAGAGACTATAACCTTGATCTTTTTAGGGTCAGTTGCGATTCCTACTGAACTAACCACATGGCCTAGCAATAGCCCATAAGGCACTCTAAAGACACACTTCCATGGGTTAAGAGCAATACAAAATTGTCTGCAGTGCTCAAAGCACTTTCTTAAAATAATCAACATCCTTTCCCTCACAATGGTTGCCCCCAGGTCATCGATAAATACTTTCAACTCATCTGGGGAGATGTCACCAAAGGTCTTGTCTGATGTTCGTTGCCATGATCCAGGTGCATTGCACAAACCAAAGGCCATCACATGGTATGCAAAAGTACCAAAGACAGTAATAAAATTTGTTTTCAACTTGTCCTCTTCTGCAATTGCCATCTGGTTGTAACCCGCAAAGCAATCCACGAATGAATATATTTCCCTACATGCTAATTGATCCAAAATTTGGTCAATAAATGGCAACGGGTAGTAATCCTTAACCGTCTCTTATTCACCTCTCTAAAATCTACACATAGTCGGATCTGGTTATTTTTCTTCTTCCTGATAACAACTGGTGAACACCATTCTGTGTGCTATACAGGGAAGATTAAACCATCTTTTCATAACTTCTGTAACTCGTCAAACAACCCGTCCCTCAATTCAAAAGGTATACACCTTACCTTTTGATGCACAAGACAACTGCCTTCTTTTACAGGAATAGTATGAGCAGCTAGGCTGGGAGGAATGCCTCTTAGCTCGTCATAACTCTAAGCAAAGATGTCACGAAATTCTTGAATCAAGGACACGTAGTCCTCCCTTTCTGTTGAACTGAGCATGGAACCTAATTTAATTGGCTGTGAATCATTCGGCGTGCCAAGGTCCAACTCAATCACATCCGCATCTCTTATCCTATCTTGCAGCTCTATCGGCTCATTTAGATTTATCTGATAAATATCCTCTGTAGTGGACCCCTCTCTAGATTCATCACTGGATGATGTCTCACTAGCAGATGGATCATCTGTTGTTTCTAACTCAGTAGAGGATAAAGGAGCTCTCTCACTCTGAGGTGACTCAGGATAAGCATCGACTATTACTCGATTAGCACCTCTACTTAGAACCACTCGACCGGCGAGTATATCAACTTGGCAGTCTGTTCGTAAGATCCAAGGCCTACCTAGCAAAACTCGATAGCTAGGACACCCTGCAAATCTTATCACCCTAAAGTCCAAGAAGCATTCTACACTTGCGACTGTAACATGGACTTTAGTAACACAACCTTTTGGTTGCCTTAAACTATCATCAGCCATTCTAAGAAGGGTGGAGCTATCTTTTTGGATACCAAGACCCAACCTCTCCATCAACTCTAAACTCATGATATTGATGGAGGACCCAGGGTCTACGATAGCATGCTCTACTAATATTCCATCCACGTATACTAGAACCCTTGGACAATTCTTTTCAACATGATCAAACCAATCTTCCCATACTCATGCTATGCCCAAAGGTTCTACAATATACCCAATACGTAGGATCTTCTTGAATTCCTTGCGTACTCCTGGGGATAATATAATCAATTGTAAGAGGTTTACATCTGGTTTGACTTTGCAAAGAGAAATTGCTAAATCAAAATCATGATAGGTAGCCAAAGCTCTCTTTTCTCGCCAAACCATTCTTTATTTTGGTCTCGAGACCAGCTTTGGTGCTTCTTTTTTAGCTCTTTCCTTCTTTCTTGGCACCTCCTCCTCCTTCTTAGGATCGACTTTTTTTTCAACAGGCCTTAGAGGTCCCCCTTCCATGCCAGGGTTCAGGACTTGCATCCCTTTTCCCCTTGCTTCGGGTTTTCCTCAACTGGTTTTGCATTATCTTTATCACCCTCTTTACCCTTTTGGCCTCTTGTCACGACTCGTAGGTTAGAGGTTTCAGTGCCATTAACGCGTACAACCTCGATAAGGATGACTCCATTGCCTTGTGGCAACTCTTCTATAGTGATCTTTCCCCTTTGCAATATTTGTCTTGCTCTCTCGTTTTGCTGGAGGTTATTACCTTGTGCTCTATGATTAATTGGACCTAGCTGTTTACTCCCTTGTTGAAGGGAACTAATCTTACTCCAACAGGTAGCGGCTAAGTGGCCCGACTTCCCACAAATATCACATTTAACATTCGGACAGTTTCTAGGGAAATGTTGTCCGCCACACCACTTACAGCTGAATCTTGAGGGACCACCCTCTTCAGGGCGTCGACTTATATCAGATTTTGTTGTTTCTTCAGGAAATTGATGTCAACAGCTATTTGCTGATATTGTTCGAAAATCATGTCGGTGTAGTGTTTCATCATATCCTTAACTTCTCCAAGGACATTAGATGCACTCGAATCATAGCCTTGATCATCTATCCATCATTCCATTGGCCTAACAATTTGATTGGGCATTGGTTATTGACTCACAGGAACAACATTAGGGTTCGAAACTTGGCCTCCAACATTTGGTGGAGCCAACTAACTAGCCATAGGCATAGTCACACTGGGAGGAGCTGGCAGCAAAGGTACATTTTGAACCAAGCTTCCTCTCCCATTAGGGTTATTCATAGGCATCCCTTGACTTTCATTCATCAATGGTAAATTGCCTCTAGGTACTAGGCCCGCATTAAGATTTATTTGAGAGAAGTAGGCCGTTTGTAATCGTGACTCTACTCCTTCTACCCATGTGATGGCAGTATCTATATCCGCCAAAGCCACACTACTCAATTGTACCTAAATATTAAAATCCAATCCATGCAAGAAGTATTGCAATTGGGCAACCGGCAGAATAGGAATGTAAGTTTGTAACTTACGAAACACTTCCTTAAGCTTCTTAGCATAGACTTTCACATTCTCATGGGGGTCTTGGCGTGTTACATTCAAAACATGCAACCAGTATTGGCCACCTCTTTCAAGGGCATATTCTCCTCGGAAAGCTGCATAAAATTAGTCGATTGTAGTTATGGTTCTAGTCTCTATGCTATGATACACTGCAACCCTTCCTTTTAATGTCATGTTAAAGAACATCATAAGATGTCCCTCATCTTGGATACGGTAATTAAACATTAGTCTTTGGAATTCACAAATGTGAAACTCCGCATCTTCTTTGGCTAACCCATTAAAAAGGGGCAAAGGAACTCCTAAAGCTGGCAGATCCAGCGTCCCTATAGGAATTGCAATGGGTTGTGCCATGATGACAATCGGATTCACAATAGGAGCTTGAACTGATGGAATCACACCCCCACTTGAAGTGGGTTGACTTGGTGGAAGAGAGGAAGAACTTACGCTTCCTCCTACACCTAAAGGACTATGTGCAGCAGTTGGGTTACTAAGACCACTACCTCTTATGTGTATCGGACTACTCCTTTGAGGAGAATAACGACTTACAATCTCCAACCGCCGTCTAGCCCTCTCAGCACATTCTGCTTTTTATATTCCTGCTTGACGGTCCTTGCCAGAGGACATAAACCAAATTTTTGGTACCTAAAAACCCTAGATTCAAGAACCACCACTTGTTGGCAGATCCCGGCAGACGCACCACTGATGGGACCTCAAATGGTCCGACACTGGCTATGGCACTAGCTGGACCTCATGCTCATGATAGACAAACACACCCTCACGGCCTCGTGGACCAAGAGCGTCAATCTACTGCTAAAGGACGAACTTCCCTAAAGTCTAATCTATGCGTTTATAGTTTTATAGTTTCATAGTCCAATGATTTCCTTTCTATAAACTCCACAGAGGGAGAACCCTTACACATTGGCAATAAATACCACCATAATCACATACATGGAAGGCAACCTCTTGGTGGAAACACCGCGGCCCCACTGCAACTCTCCTACATCACAGGGATTAGCCCCTTGATGCACTGCTCAACATATAAAACAAACGAACAAACTCCACTCTTCCATTTTTTAAAGTACTCCAAGAGATACCATGTGTCCTTACTAAATAATCCCCCAGGAAACGAATGTCTATCCTACAGCTTAGGATGCCTTTTCACACTCAAGCATAGGTCATTGTCATTGAAAACAGGTGCTATGTATCCACGTTTTTCTTATTCTGACACCATGGTTTACATGCACATACAAAGTGATAGATTCTAAAGTGCTCAAACATAGTTTTCAAATCAGACACGTGTTGTGCACAACCAGGCTTTCAAAATGCTTATTCCCTAACACATTGTAGCAATGAAAGGATAGCACCGAGACAACACTCATGCTACTATCTTCTTAATTAAAAATACCAAACCCTCTATGTCATGGCATGCATCAAAAAATCAACAACAATCAGCACGCAAATCACACCATTCAAACATCCCAACCCCCTACGTTTAGGTATTGCTTTCGTTGCACAGGTGTAGAGGTTCATTTTGTCATGTTTTGATGTATAAAAAACGATAAATTACAAACTTTGACAAAGAGATAGGGAAAACTGAGGCTAAACCTCATGCTCTGCCACTACCACACATCCACAAACAATCCTTATATTTTTTCTTATTTTTCCAAGACGTATTTCTATTTTTCTCTTATTTTTTCTATTTTCTTGATTTATTTGGCTTTTTATTTTTCTTATTCCCATCACTTCAGCATACTAAATTCAATTTATCTTCCATTTTTTCCCCATGGGAACATCTTTTTATCCACCTGAAACAGAAAAACTATAATTTTGCCACTTAAAAACCGCATTTCGAGTTTACATGAATTAAGTAAAGCATGTAAATCATTGCAAAATCGGGATTTTCTGATACGCAGCAATTACTCATAATGCAAACAGCGCACAAATAAATTTTCATCCAATAAGAACACAATTATCATCATAAACTATAAAAAATCCTTCATTTTCTTCATAAAAATGGTCATACCATGTTTTTACGTAACCCGAGACGCCTTGAATGAATGCATAACCAGCAAACGGAGCCTCCATTGCTCTCAATCGAATGCTGCACTTCAATCTTCAGCATCTCCATCAATCTCCATCACCATTTTCCTTCATTCTCCCTCTCCGGATTCCTCCTTCAAGATGGTACACATGAACAACCCATAGAGAAGAGAGAGAGGGAGGAGAGAGAATGACTAGAATCTGATCTCTTCATCTGGACAGCCATTCCTCGCACGAAGACCAGTGATATCATCATCCAAGAGGGAGAAGATGAGCCCTAATGTCGGTTGCATAGGTTCTTCACAGGCTAACAATCATCATCCATGAGGATGGAGCGCAATTTTCGGCTCCTGCATCACGTCGCCATGCTCACACTTCCCCCATGTTTTTTCATGTCATGTTGCATAAAATTTGAGGGGGGGTTAAAATTCCAAAAGGCACCCCCCCTTTTGGTCCTCAAAGTTGTCCATCTCTTCGTATCTTGCCCATCTTGTGGCCTCTTCCTCGTCCGGACTCCATTTCGAGCTCTGAAAAATCCTGCGCATCCGTCTTGGCATCCCGCACTAATTGGCAGCTCCTGGCATCCCGCACACAGTCGGAAAAATTATCAAAAATCCACAAGTGTTACTCGGACGCCTTTTGAAAGCCGTCTTTCACTTGGTACTTAAAATCGTCCTAGCTGCTACAGCTACCGCCTTCGATGTTAAATATTTTTCCCCTAAATTCCTAATTTTTTGGCAAATTTTAGGCACATCCCGGGCTCAAAACTCCGCTCTCAAGGTGGGACGTTCTAAATCTTCATAACCTGCTGGCTGATCCATATACACTTCTTCCTGCAAATCACCATTCAAGAAGGCATTCTTTACATCCATTTGCTGCAACCTCCAACCTTTGGCTACTGCCAAAGCAATCACACATCTGACAGTTGCCATCCTAGCAACTGGACTGAAGGTTTCTTCATAATCTATGCCATATGTCTGGGCATAGCCTTTTGCAACCAGCCTACCTTTGTACCTACTAATAGAACCATTTGCATTGTGCTTTATCTTATAAACCCACTTACATCCAATAGCTTTCTTGCCCTTCGTCAATGATACTAGATCCCAAGTCATATTGGCTTCTAATGCAGCCATCTCCTCATCCATTGCTGCATCCTAATGAGCATGATCAACAGCCTCCTCAAAACATGTGGGCTCAACATCCTCAATCACTTTCACCATATAAGCATAATGGTGAGCTACATCACCTTCAAAACCAAATCTGTTAACAGGGTATCTCACCCTGGTAGACCTGTGTACCACTGGATCACTCAATGGAGTCTTTGCATTAACGCGTGCTCTCTGCACACCTAGAGTTCTCACTGAAGGAATGCCAAGCTCGTCATCCAAGTCTCTGAGCCACTGGAGTCTCCATCAAGAACTGCATCAATGCCATCCGACACTTTATTATTTGCTTTGTCTTTACCTGTAGTGCTACTAGATGCATCTGAAGATGTAGAGCTACTCCTTAGTCTCCCAGACCAAGGACTACCAGATGATGTCTCTGGTCCACTAAGAGCCTGTGATTCTTGTTTTTCACTCTACACATGAGTGTCATGATCATCATCATCATCCAATGCATCACCACTAGATGCATACCAACTGCTCATTTCATCAAAGATGACATCCCTGCTCACTCTGAACTTACATGTGACAGGTTATAATAATGATACCCTTTCTGCTCTAAAGAGTATCCAATAAAAACACATTTTTTTGCCTTTGGATCAAGCTTCTTCTGTAGTTCATCTGGCACATGAACGTATGCAACACAGCCAAATACCTTCAAGTGCGATACATCAAGCTTCTTGCCAGTAAAGCATTCTTCAGGAGTCATACCATGAACTCCAGCTATGGGAGTTCTATTGATAATATAAACAGCAGTATGAACAGCCTTAGACCAAAAATGCTTAGGCATATTCTTTTCAGCCATCAAGGCCCATGCAACTTCTGCAATATGCCTGTTTTTCCTTTCTGCAACCCCATTTTGCTATGGGGTATACCTACATGTGAACTGTCTCTTTATCCCATGAGACCTCAGAAAATCATTGAACTCATTCGAGAGATACTCTCCCCCTCCATCTGACCTCAAGCACTTTACTTTCAAGCTTGTTTCTCTTTCAACTGCAGCCTTGAAAGTTCTAAAGTCTCAAACGCTTCACTCTTTTCCTTCATAAAATATACCCACAGCTTTCTAGAACAATCATCAATGAATGTGACAAAGTATGAACTGCCTCCAAGAGATACATTTTGTGTAGACCCCCAAATATCTGTATGCACAACATCAAGGATATTTCTGCTTACATCTCTGTCATGTGAAAAGGGTTGTCTTGCCTGCTTACCAAACTGACATGCTTCACATACCTTATGAAATTCTGCAATTCTAAATGTAGGCAAACTTGTAACCAACCCTTTGGACTGCATTAATTTCAGCCTTTGTACATTTGCATGTCCAATGCATTTGTACCAAATTTCAATATCTGCAATAACATATTTTCCTTTAGCATACATAGCAGCATTCATAGTAGGAATTCCGGCATCCAGAGTAAACATACGTCCAACTCTACTTCCCTTTGCAACCAACCTACACTTGTCATTGAAGTCTTCTACAAAGCAGCCCTTTGCATTAAATCTGACTTACAGCCCTTGCTCTACCATCTGACCGACTGACACCAAGTTCTTTGTAATAGATGGCACATGTAATATATCTGAAAGACTCTTTGTCTTACCATCATGCAAGGACAAGGGAACTTTTCCAATGTGTGAAATTGGGTGGCATGAATCATCACCCGTCTGCACATAACCTGTATTTTACAAATCTTGCATCTCTCCAAACCATTCTACATGGCTAGTCATATGATTGGATGCACTTGAATCAACATACCAAACATCATTATGTGTTCCCTTTCCTGTAACAGCATTCAACATATGCTGCATAACAAACAGATGCTTATTTTTGTCTTCATTCTATCATGAAGACGATGCATAGTTTCCTTGCTGCAATTTATCACTACGAATATCATCCTTCTTTGCATAGCAATGGGCTGCAATATAGTTTGTTTTTCCACAATAATGGCAAACAATAGCAGAATTTCCAAAACCTCTATTCTACCATCCACCTCTTCCTCTAGAGCTCCCCCTGCCTCTAAAGTTTCCTTTGCCTCCAAAAACTTGCATTTCACCAAACTGTTGATTGAATCTGTTTTGCTGGTTATCGCCAGCACGTCCCATACCACGACCTCTCAAAGAGGATCTACCACGTCCCCTTCCTGAACTCGAGTAAAATGCTTGGACCTGTTCAACATTTTTTTCAAACAAATCACCCTGCATATTGATCTCTTCAGTAATGATTTCCATATATTGAAGTAACAAATCTGGAAATGGCTTACGTACATATATTGAAGTAACAAATGATTTCCATGCCTTCTCATTGTTAAGGCCACTCAGAGTGGATGAAACCAAATCATCATCATCCGACATTGCATCAATCGTTGCTAAAGCATTTGCAATGCTCCTCACCTTCAATACATACTCATTGACATACATTTTCCCTTTCTTCAAGGCATTCAACTCTTGCTTGAGTTGAATCTTTCGTACCTTTGTATTTACTGAAAACATGCTCTCAAAAATTTTCCAAGCTACGTGTGAAGTTTTTACATTCCTGATTTGTCCCAGCATAGTATTATCAATTACTGCAGATAGCCAGTACATCACCTTTTTGTCTTTCGCATTCCACTCTTTCCATGCTTTTAACTCATCTGCAGTCGAGCTCTGGCTCCTTTTCTTCACCTGAGACAAACTCATAAAGGCCCTTTCCAATGAGGAAGTTCATCACATGGAACTTCCATGAAGGGTAGTTGTTCTTGTCGAGCTTCTCAATAATGGGATTTCCACTATTCTCTTCCATTATCCCAAACAAGGATATAACACAGCAAGCTAGTCTTCTGCAATCTTCCACAACACGTACACAATAATACATCAAGCAACCTTTTTCACTGATTTCTCAACAATACATGTAATCTGCAATCTATTTACAGATAAACCTTATTTTTGCTTCCTGCAAACACCTCAAAAATTACAGATTCGCAATCTGTAACCTGTGTACCCACTTTCGGTCAATACAGCCAAAATCACAGTGTACCCAAAATGACAGGTCAATACTGCCGAAATCAGCCTCCTCAGATGCCTAAAATATCTGTAGGAAAGCCCTAAAGGGATAATTTGCATAATATACAATAGTCTGATCGCACACCAAATCTCACAACAATCTGAGATTTTTACTCGACCTTGCTTCCGGTGCCTCCACACGCATTATCCAAGAGAGAGAGTGGAAGGATGGGAGAGCTTCTTACCCGTGGCTTGCTTGCTTGAACCTTGCTTTTTCTCCTTCACTTCAGCCTTAGAAATCAGCCTCTCTCAGTGGTGTGGCTCTAATACCATGTCAAGAATCGTGTGGTGGGGGGACTTGCTCAAGATGCTATGCCAAACAAACACACAGAATGTACAAAGAGTAGCTCACTCAAGAGACAAGAAGAGAGATGGAGGCCAAAGCATTTTCTTGTTGGTTTCTTCTTCTTCTTCCACACAATTTAGAATGTACACAAAGTATAGATAAGATACAACATAAAGGAAAGTGGCCTACTAAGTCAAATAATGCATAACCGACTACACTAGTCGACTGGCGCTATAACTATGCCATTTGTAAATAGGTGTAACAACCTGAATATAATAAATAATGAGTCAATGGCTATGTGAGAGTCATAATGACCACCGATGTGCTAAGTGTAGAGGTGTAGACCCATCTAACTAGGCGGTCCATCATTAATGTCCGCATGTGTTGAGCTTGTCATCTCAACACACATGTCTATTAAGGGAATGAAAATGCTTTTTGGTTTGCAGTACTTACAGCCCTTTAACTATTCTCATTTTGATTAGTGTGCTCATTGTCTTTATGGTAGGCAGACTAGGTCTATACATAAGAAGTCTGGTATGTCACACATAAGTGAGCCCTTGGCTTTGGTTCATTTTGATATTTGTGGGTCCATGCCCTATCAGTCTATGGGTAGTGTGAAGCATTTTGTTACTTTCGTAGATGATTTTTCACATAAAGTATGGGCTTATCCCATAAAGTAGAAGTCCAATGTATTGGTAGTTTTTCAAAGATAGCTTGCTTTGGTAGAAAACCATTTTGGGCATAGATTGAAATGCCTAAGGACAAATAATGGGGGTGAGTATGTCTCACATGCTTTTCAGCAATTATGTGATGACATGGGTATTAAGTGTCAGTTGACTGCCCCCTACACCCCTCCCTAGAATGGTAGGGAGGTTGAGCAGATGAATAGGACCATCCAAGAGAGGAATCATAGTATGTCTAGCCATGTAGGCCTACCCCAGCACTTTAGGGCTGAGGTAGTTACTATTGCCGTGCATATCATTAATAGATTGCCCGATAGTGCCATTAATTCCCAAGTTGTAGAGAGGAGGTATGGATAGGAAAGCCTCCCTCTTATGCGCATTTACGTGTCTTTGGATGTGAGGCTTTTTTCCATGTTCCTAGTGACAAATGTAACAAGCTAAATCTTAAGAAGTGTTAAATGTATATTCCTTGGCTATAGCGATGCAAGAGAGATGGGTTATCATCTATGGGATCTACAGGCACGGAGAGTCATTCACAACCCCCATGATGTAGTCTTCCATGAAGACAAGATGCATAGGCAGCCTGAGAAGATAGTGGAGATACACATGGTTATATTTCAGGAGGAACCACAAGCTCCTGTATAGCCAGTTGGAAAGCCTGCAACAGTAGCAAGTATTGGTCATGGTGTTGGTGGATAGAATGTTGAGCATGTAGTAGAGCCTGCAGAGTGCATGTTCTACTAGAGATAGACATCCCCCTAATAGATTTCAGCCCTCGATGCATTATGTCTTGGTTACAAATGCAGGAGAGCCTTTCACTTATGATGATGAGTTGATGCGCAAGGGTGACAATCACTCCTAAGAGAGGGCTATGTAGTCTAAGATAGACTCCTTGCATAAGAATGAGACTTGGGATTTGGTTTCCTTGCCTAGTGGCAAGAAGGCTCTGCCATTCAAATGGGTGTACAAGTTGAAGAGTATCCCTGGACACCCCAAGTTGGCTTATAAGGCAAGACTTGTGTTAAGGGTTTTAAACAAGAGCATGGAGTTGACTTTGATGAAGTTTTTTCTCCTATGGTAAAGATGACTACCCTTCGCTTGGTTTTGTCCTTAGTCGCGCAGCTTGACTTGGACTTGTATCAGATGGATGTCAAGACGGCATTTTTACATGGGGATTTTCATTATGAGATTTACATGGAGTAGCCTAAGGTCTTTGCAGCAGGGAGCACCTAGTGTGTAGGTTGAAGAAAATTCTTTATGGATTGAAGCAAGCACCTAGGGAATGGTACCATAAGTTTGATGCTTTTATGCAGTCACAGGGCTACAGTCGTAGTGCTATGAATCTATGCTTCTACACAAAGAAAACCCATGATGGATCTTTGCTTATTTTGGTACTCTATGTGGATGACATGCTATTAGCAAGGAAAGCTCATGATGAGTTAGATGCTCTTAAGGCTCAGCTCAAGAAGAACTTTGAGATGAAGGATCCAGGATAGGCCTCTCACATACTTGGTATACACATTAGATGAGACATGCATTAGGGACTCCTCTACTTGTCATAGAGGGAGTACATTCATAAAGTCCTTGAGCAATTTTGCATGTAGGGCATGAAGTCTATTGGCTGTCCATTGCTTGCTTATGTGAAGGTATCACAGGACAATTATCCACAAATAGATGAGCAAATAGCCAAGATGGCCAAGATTCCCTATGCATCCATAGTGGCAGTCTTATGTATGCCATGATAGCCACTCATACAAATATTACCTTTGCAGTTGGTGTTGTGGCACGCTACATGGCTAAACCTAGCAAGAAGAATTGGGATGTCGTGAAGGGTATCATGAGGTACCTGAAGGGCACTACAGATATGTGCATATGTTGTGGTAGCCAATATACAGGAGTCATGGGGTACTTTGGCTCTGATTATGCAAGACATGCAGATAGTAGAAAGTCCACTTTTGGCTATGTGTTCACCTATGCTATAGGTATTGTCTCTTGGATGTCTAAGGTGCAGAAGTGTACGGCTCTTTCCACCACTAACACGACTGAGTATGTTGTAGTCACTAAGGCTTGCAAGGAGGCCATATGGTTAGGTCATTTGGTTCATGAACTTGGTATTGATGCTATCCCTACACTACATTCAAATTCTATGAGTGCTATTCAGTTAGCCAAGAATCCGATCTTCCATGCAAAGATGAAACACATTGAGGTGAGGTATCACTTCATACATGGGGTCATTGAGGATAAGTCTGTTGACCTTGTCAAGATCTCGACTAACTAGAATCCTGTAGATCTACTCACCAAAAGCCTCTCTATGGAGCACTTTGCCTTCCTCAGGAGATTGATGGGCATGGGATGAGTTGACGTCTTTCCTCATCTTGTTGTACATGTGTATTGTCGTACTATCTTTTCTTTTTATTTTTTCACTCCTCACTAGGGCAGATTCACCTTTAAGTGGGAGGTTGTTGGGGGTAAAGGTTCATCTACCTAGCCGCCTGTGTATTACTACATTGACAGTACCTATGCCTGCACATTACAGGTAGAAAGCGCCCATCACTGTCACTTTATTCTTTATTCTTTTAGTGACAAATGAATAAAGGGAAGGCCGGTCACACATTGTGACTGTTGGAGTTCCCACATTGTGAGTCTCTCTCTCTCTTGCTCTTGCTCTCCTGCCATAGCTCTCCTGTGCAAGCTTCGATCCTTCTTACCTTTTAGATTTCAATATCTAGTAACCCTATCACAAAAATGGCCAAAGAAAAAGCAATGAAGGACCCAATCTATCAAATAATACTAAGAGAAATTATCACTAAGGATTCAAGTCCAAACTCAAGTCTAAGTATCAAGATTTTTCCATAAGTGAAGAGCTTGTCTATTTCAAGACAAGACAATGTATTCATGCAAGCCAGGAACTCAAGAAGAAAATACTATGGGAAGCTCATTGTTCTCCATTTTCAGGTCATCCTAGATATGCTAAGTTTCTTAATGCAATCAAAAAAGCTTCTACTGGGAAAGATTCAAGGGTGGCATACTCAAGTATGTTATCCAATGCCTAAAAACTACCAAGAATTAAGGCTAAATGTGTCAGGTTTCCAGGAAAGCTCCAACCACTTGACATCCCTAAAATGAAATGGGAATATATCATCATGGACTTTGTAGTTGGATTATCCCTGGTACAAGGTGGATATAACTCAATTATGGTGATCATTTTGATATGCTAACAAAAGTTACACACCTTATCCCTATAAAATTCAATTACAAAGCTTCTGATATCACTAGACTTTTCATTAACGAATTTTTAAATTACATCGATTACCCTAGAGAATCATCAATGACCATGATTCTCTCTTCATATCAAACTTTTGGAAGAGTTTGTTCAAAGCTCTAGGAACCTAGCTCTACTTTAGTACTGCTTACCATCCCCAAATCGATGGTTAGAAAAAACGGGTTAATCAAGTTATTGAGGATATACTTAGAGCTTATTGGACAACATGGTGGATTCAATACCCACCCTTAGTTGAATCCGCCTTCTACAATGCTTCATACCATCAAAGTCTTCACATGACTCCTTTTTAGGAAGCACTAATGGGCAAGGTTTTATTACACCACTAAATGTTTCTAATCCTACCCCTATGGGTAGAAGCATTTTAGCAAATGCTGGAAGAAATAGATCAACAAGTAAAGACTATAAGGCAAGATATTCAAGTTGCCAAGGATCAACAGAAGGCATATGCCAATCAGCCCGAAGACAATAACACATTATAAAAGGAGGTTACATGGTTTTTATTCTAGTTTGCCCAAAGAAAAGTTCATTATCTCTGGGAGAATTCAAGAAGCTAAGTTCTAGGTATTGTGTGCCATGTAAGGTGCTAAAGTGTTTAGGACCTAATGCTTACAAGTTGCAACTCCTTGACAACTTGAAAGTGCATGATGTATTTCATGTCAGTCTATTGAAAGCTTATGTTCCCAACCCTGACCATGTACTTAATGACCAACAAATTGTGGTGCCAAGTCAAGGAGTCCTTGAACTTCAACCCCCCAGAAAAGATACTTGACATGCGAAAGAAGGCTCTAAGAAGCAAAACCCTTAGAGAGTATCTCATCTAGTAGAAATACTACCTTGAAGAGGATGCCACTTGGGTTGATGAAAAATCACTATGTAACCAATATTCCCAGTTTCATTCGAGATGAGGATATCTTGACTCCTCTAAGGGGAACATTGGAGGGGAACTACTAGCTCTACCCCGAGATCTACGGACCGCTTATTGATCAAGCGTTTCAAGCTGAGCGGCCATGGCTACCTCTCACATAGCCGACGCACCATGCCTACCTTACGAGTGTAGTGAGCTTACCTTGATGCTCGATTGAGTACCCTCCTCTCTCTTGCACACCGGTAGCTCCACGATCCTTGTGGCAAGCTCAAGCAACCTCAATCCCTCTCCCATGAGCTCCATCCTCCATAGCCGTGTGCGCGAGAAAAGAGAAGAGAAGAGAAGAGAAGAGAAGAGAAGAGAAGAGAAGAAGAGAAGAGAAGATGGTGAAGAGCTTCACCCTCTTGATCCCTCACTCCCACACACTCACTCCCTCGCACTCCCTCTCTCAAGAGCACACACAAGCAAGAAGAAGAGAAGAAGAGAAGAAGAGAAGAAGAGAGCCACTTTTTGCCACACACAAGAATGAGCTTCTCATTCACTTTTGAACTTTATATACATGCCCTCTCTTCTTTGGGCAGTCATCCCCTTTTTTTCAAGGCTGGCCATTGGCCTAAGCCCATTTCTCATTTCCCACCATTCTAATTTATCCTATTCCCAACTAATATATACAATTTGCACAAGAGCGAGCCTGGCACTCTTTTACAAGGATTTGGGAGCGCTTCCGCATTTAATGGTGCACCTTTTACTCTTTTGCTGTCTCGGAGTGACACTGAGACTTTTTGGGGGTCGTGCCCGAACATTTAAATTTTCTCGGGGTCGGGTTACCGGCCAAGGCGCCTTTCCCTTTTTATCCTGCACCTTTTTTGCTATTTCCTTTTTTTCCATTTCCAACTCCTCTGCTCCATCTTCCCGCTCCTCTGTGCTGTGGTAAATACGATAAACATTACCCCCTCCTAGCCAAGTGCCAGTCCCATGGCACTGTGGTGGGAAGTAGTGGGATAGTTGGGTCTGCTGCTAAGCGGAACTGGTGGGTAGATGATACAGATTCAAAGGTGAGGGTGTGAATGAGAGATGATGGAGTTTAATAACGATGACCAAGAGAGATTCTGGCGTGCTTTAGGCTTCATGAAGATGCTTGGCATTTCTCACACAGTTGTGGCTTCCATTCTGCGCGGCTGATAGGTTTTCTAGTTGGCTGGTGAAAAATATATAGCCGGTGGTCTTTCGAGCATCAGAAATGCTTGATCAATAAGCAATCCCTTAAGAGGATGGTATTGGAGGGATTTATCCTAGAGGGACCCCCCCCCCCCCCCCCGAAGTCTACTTTGACAAAGATATTTTCGCCTTCGCATTGAAGATCTGTGTCTTTGATTTGAATATCTTTATCTTTGATTTCAAGATCTTCAATGCTGCGTTGAAGATCTTCAACCTTGCATTGAAAATCTTCAGGCTTGTGGAATCAATAAGCGATCCGTAGATCTTGAGGCATTAGGCATGCATCTTTGGAAGATGAGGTTCCAAGATCTATGCCAATGGCAAATCTATTACTGAGTACTCATTTTGCTTGATTTGGTTCAATCATGGTAGCCATCTGCAGGCAGATGGTTGGCGACATGAAGCATGTTGATCTATCCAATCCAATGCGAAAAAGCTCCTGAAACAACAGCAATGGTGTCATGTCCGGCACATGGAAAAAGTTTTGGTCATTAGAGGATGCCATGGGTGATCTTCTTCAGTTGAGTAGCCAGTTCTTGAAACTCGAACATAACCTGCAAGAAAAGTTGTGCACTCCCTAAAGGATGTGTCTGCCTCTCTGTGTAGTGCGTGGTGCCCGTGGGGCAGTGGAACTAGGAGATGGGTCTAACCTTGGGCAAGCCCCTCGTTGGTGTTGCTCCACAAATAGGCGAATTGCAAGTTCCACATCTTCTTGTTCCTTCTTCCTCAAGGCTTTTTCCTCCTCCTCAGCCCTTATTTTCCTCTCCTCTTCGGCCTTTCTAGACTCCTCTTCCATTCTTTGTGCATCCTCTTTTTCTTTCATTTTCCTCTCTGCTTCCTGGGCTCTTGACACTCTTTGTGCTTTTTACAATTCTTCTTTCTCTTTCTTCCTCCTTTCTTCTTCCCTTTGCTGTTGGAAGCGCTTAATGCATTGCTCTCTTTGCTGCTGCTGGCGCTATTCCTCTTGCTTTTCTTCTTCATTGCTACTCTCATCAATTTCTGTTTCCTTGTCAGAGCCAGAGGATTCTTCATAGTGTGGTGAGGGTGGCGGTCTCTTCTACTCCTCCTCTACTGCTCTTGCCTCCTTTACCGCTTCTTCAATGAGGGCGGTTAGTATAACCTCCATATCCAACGAATGATGCTTTGGAGGCGGCCTTCTTCCTGTCTTTTGCTGGTAGGGATTCACCTCCAGCAGGTTGGTTTTCTAGATCTAGCGCTACGGCGGCCTTCTCGATTGTGTGTCATACATACTCATTCCAGTCGACCTCTTCTGGTGCGTTGGCCGCGAGGCTTTCAAGCATAGGCACATTTATTCTGCCCATATAGACAATGTATCGATGGCTGGAGAAGAGGGTGTGCATGACTTTAGCACGCATGCGGATTTCGTCATCAGGGATGTCCTGGATGTTGACTCCGTCATTGGATCGCACCTGGTTCCTGTCCATTTTTAGCATGGCGAAGACATCCCTTTTTGGTCTCTTTACGGCCCTTGATTCCAAGCCCAATGCCTTTTCTACTAGTTCCTTGATTAAGGGCACCTTGACTGGCCTAGCAGCATCCCCCCTTCCCACAGTCACCGTGGCACTCTTGGAGGCAGAGTCGAAAGTTCGTAAGAACTCAACACACCTTGCATGATCCACATTTTGCTCTGCCTTCTCCACATACTTGGTCATATTGCACTTTCTATGACCTGCTTAGCTGCTTTTTCTGTTTCCACGACCCTGGATAGGTTGTGGACAGTTTGGAAATTCAGCCATCTGTAAGCTTGAATTTCTAGATTCAACATATATTTTTGCTTTTCTTCTTCCGTGAAGGGAAGCTTATGAGCGTGATCTTGATGAGCCATCTTGGGTTCCTACCCAGCAAAAATACTTTTCATTAATCACAAGTGGAAAAGGAAAACATGGCTAAATGAAGCTAAGCATGAAAAATACGCAAAATAGGAATGCAAAGAACTTGAAAAATTTTGCTAACTTTTTTTTTCTTAAATCACTAAGTTCAACCTTTCAACAATTATTTATGCCTTCTTAGCCTTATTCCTCCCCCTCAAAAAGATGAAAATCCTTCCTAGGATTGAACGAAGTGGTGAGGATATCAAAGATGATTGTGATGGGGTATTCCAGCCAACAGCCACTCATAAAATGTAGGGTTATACTCAAGTTGAGCGTGACGATCGAGTTCACAAGGTTGTATAGAAACTTGGGAGATATAGGTCAAGACATCGTAAAAAATATCTCTGGTATTAAGACGGCTTGCAACGTGCAGTTCTTCTTTTGTAAGGAATTGGTCAATGTAAGGATGGGCTAGGACCTGGTCATCTAAGTGTTGGTTCCGGGTGATGGCCAAAACTCTGAATGAAAGAGGTGCCACATAAGTAGGATCGTACTCAACGGTCTTGATTGCCCTCCTTTGTTCAGCATTTGTCATGATACAATAGCCTTTCTTTTCCCATTGGGTCCGCAAAGTGAACCACTGCTATAAGAACGAGGAAGTTGAGCTTGCAAGTTGCGTGAGCTCATGTAATTCTTGTTCGGGAGCAAAACGAGGAGGCTTACCGTATGAGGTGATTAGTCACCTGAGAATAGCTTGCTCCTTTGAGATTTCTTAATTTGCTATTAGTTCAGCAGCAATCTTGGGAAATTTGACGGTCATAAACTCGTATTCCTCCCAAGTGCATGGTAATGCATGAACATCGGAATCAAGTGGTTCATCAAGAAGGCCTAGGTCCAACCGCTCATAACTCCTTGCAAATGTGGTGAAGGTGTGGTCTTACACCTTAATGCAGGTCACAAGGTCATCTCCCAAAGTTTCAGTAAGGTCTTTAGCCAGGGAAAGGAAAGAGCACACCGCATAGGAAGGCCTAAGATCTGCTGGTGGTG
Source organism: Lygodium microphyllum (assembly GCF_053477565.2). NCBI lineage: Eukaryota > Viridiplantae > Streptophyta > Polypodiopsida > Schizaeales > Lygodiaceae > Lygodium > Lygodium microphyllum. The sequence continues at coordinate 14,399,779 of NW_028229514.1, forward strand.
ATGGTGCAATTGAGCTGGACAGCAGTGACTCCATTGCTGGTGTCATGGGTGTGGCTTTGCACTCCGCATCACTTTGAAGTGATATAGGAAGCTTTGGTGGCATGGGAGTCATGCTAGGTTTTGAGTGCACAGTCACGGAAGTATTCAACTCTTTTGAGTGAGGTAAGCTTGAGGCTTTTAGCGATTGCTTTGGTTGATAAATCAGCTAGGACTTATTAGTCACAGCCGGCAAGGGTTTGCTAACTATAGCCCGGGCGCTATGTTTGCAAGCCTCTCTCACTGGAGTGAGGTTGCTTGGAGATTAGCCTTTAGACTTGCCCTTCTTAGGCACCCAAATCTAAGGGTTGCCTTCATAGTAGCCTTGTGCTCGCAAGAGATCCTTGGGGATCCATCATGGCGTGGTTGTCTGCTTACGTGGATAGCGTCCAAATTGCCTCTTAGGCCATGATGACTGATTGTTTTGGCATTTAGAAGCACGTTTGGGTGGTCTACCCGGAGGTGGTCTTTGCCGCTTTGGCACCCATATAAGCTTAGACTCCTTGGCCTTGTGAGCACTCTTGGTGGGTTTGGGTCTATGGTCTAGAGCTTGGCATGAGACTTTAGTGTCCTTCTGTGTAGACTGGAGCGTAAGTGCAGTCGTAGCGATTCCTATCGGTGGCTTTACGCTGTTGAAAGGGTTAGAACAGCCCTTGCTAAAAGTGGTCACTATGCGCACATTGCCTATAGCAAGATGGATGCGATCTAGATTATAATCCACATTACAATTTGTATGCTTCTTAAAAGTACGACCCAATAGTGAAAGCTGGTACACATTCAGACTCAATAGAAATGACCACTTTGCACTTTCCTAAGAGCGTGTAAGCATTGCCCCCAAATGGGGTGAGTTTGGCGTTGGTGGGCTGTAGTTTAGGTTGACCAATGCGTGTCCAATGGTCATGCGTCAAGATATTGTAATCGGTACCTTTGTCAATCAAAGCATCAAAAGAATAGGTCTTCTCCACAGCGACGGTGATTCGTAAGTAGGTAGGTGCCACTACTTCTTCATCTTGATCTATTATTTCCATAATAGTAGCCACGCAGACGTTGACAGGGGCTTCCAACATAGGTGGCTCATGCAACGGGTGGGAAGGAGGATAGTATTTTTTATACGACTACCATTGAAAAAGCCGATTCATTCGCCTTCGAGCGTCTCTAATTCAACGTTGCCCGTTCGACTAATTGCACGTACTCGAAAAGGTCCCAGTCCACGGAATTTCATTTTCTGTTTGTGACCCTTCACAAAGTATAGCAGAACAAGATCCCCCTGATCAAAGTTGTGTTGTTTGACATGCTTGTCAAACCACATTTTCCTTTGTGCTTTCTCACAAATTAGCGGATGGGTGGCCAAGGGCCGAGTTTCTGTGAGACGTTCTAGCTCTACCAAGCGATTTGTCCAAGCGTCTCGTCCCTCCCAGTACTCCTGCATTGCTATCCTTAAGCTAGGGACAAAAAACTCTAAGGGTAGAATGGCCTCCATTCCATAAGTTAGCCTAAAGGGCATCTGGCCTGTAGCCATTTTATAAGCCGTACGATAGGCCCACAAGGCCGCCATTAACTTGTTGTCCCAGTCACTCTGAGATGTAGATACCACTTTTGTGAGTACATTAACTAGGATTTTATTGGTGGATTCCGCTTGTCCATTAGCCTGAGGGTAATAGGGCGAGGATTTTCTGTGAATGATTAGAAAAGTGGAGAGCAAATGCGATATCACCTCATTAACAAAGTGTGTGCCCTGATCGCTGACTAATTCTATTGGACACCCAAACCGTGAAATGACCTGCTCCCACAAGAACTTTGCAGTGGTTCTAGCGTCATTCTTCCTTGTAGCTCTTGCCTCTACCCACTTCGTTAGGTAATCAGTTTGCCACTATGATGTAGCGAGCCTGAGAGTACTGTGCCGCGGGACTGATAGGTCCAATGAAGTCGATGCCCCATTTTTCAAAGGGTTGTCGGGCTATGAAAGGGGTCAACTCCATTTTATCTTTGCGCACGGGCACCTTGGTTCTTTGGCATTCGTCGTAGTGCTTCACAAATTTAGCAGCATCATGGAATAAGGTGGGCCACCATAGTTGGGATTGCAGCACCTTTCCGGCTGTTGTATCCTGACTAAAGTGTCCTCCAATGATTCCACCGTGTGCTTCTTTCAATGCATCGTGCATCTCATGCTCACACATGCATCTGCGCAACAAACCGTCTTGTCTTAACCTATAGAGTTGGCTGGCTATCAATTGGTATGGTTGGATTTTCAAAATAAGTATCCTCGGCCTGGCCTTTTCAATTAGTCTCTCAGGTAATCTGTTCTCTAGCACCTGAAATACATCATCGGCCCAATATGGCATCAGATCAACTTTAAACAATTTGCTCTCACTAGACATGTTAAAGAGATGAGCATCCGGTAAATCATCAGGTATGCCTTGTCCAGTGGCTTCTCGTGTGGGTATGCAGGACATATGGTCAGCCATGTAATGCTGCTTTCCTTTGCGTACAACCACAGAGAAGTAAAATTCCAATAGGAGAAGTAACCATCTAGCTATGCGTCCTGTAGCGCAAGGCTTGTTCACAAGATAGAGCAAGGCTTGATGGTCAACAAAGAAGACAAAGGGAGTGGCCAACAGATAATGTCTAAATTTCTCTACAGCAAATACCATGGCCAACCCCTCCCTTTCTGTGGTGGAATAATTCATCTTGGTCTCTGTGAGCTGCCTGCTGGCAAAACTCACCGAATAGTCTAAGTTATGTTCACCAGGCTAGCATAACACGGCCCCAATAGCAAACTTAGAGGCATCTATGTGCACATGAAACGTTATGTTCCAGTTTGGGGCTCGTAAGATTAGTGCAGTGGTAAGAGCCTTCTTCAACTCTTCATATGCGCGCTGGCATTCCTCAGTCCACTCGAACACGATCAATAGCTTGTACAATGGTCTAGCAATCAGTGCGTAATTTAGTATAAAGCGGCGATAGTATCCAGTATGTCCTAAGAAACACTGAACTCCCTTGTAGTTATTGGGTGGCGGAAGGTCGACAATGACTCTGACTTTTGAAAAGTTCGTGGCGATGCCATTCTTTGACACCACGTGCCCTATGATACATCCGTGTTTCACCCAGAACTGGCACTTCAAGGGGTTCAACAAGAGGCTGTATAACCGACACCGTTCAAAGACAGCTCTCAATTTCTCTAAGTGTTCGGCCCAACTAGAGTGTACACATAAGTCGTCTACAAACACCTCTAGTTTGCGCCTAAGCATATCTTTGAAGATAGTGCACATTAAGCGTTGGAAAGTCGCAGGTGCATTCATCAGCCCAAATGGCATGATAATGTAGGCGAATACACCCCATTCCATGGCGAAGGTAGTCTTGTGCCTGTCATCGGGGTGCACTTGCACTTGATTGTAGCCTGAGAAGCCATCCAGAAAACTGTAGGCCTCTTTACCTGCTACCCTCTCAAGCATGTGCTAGGTGTATGGTAAAGGGTAGGTATCCCTCTTCGTAGCGGCATTAACTTTCTTGTAATTAACGCACACTCAGATTTTTCCATTCTTCTACATCACGGTCACAATCGGTGATACCCAATCCGTGTGCTCAATGTCATATATGAATCCTACCTTCATGAGCTTATCAATCTCCTCTTTTACTGCATGGGCGTGTTTGGGATTCATGGGGTAAGGACATTGCTTTGTTGGCACTGCATCAGGGACCATTGGGATATTATGAGTCACAACCCTAGGGTCGACCCCTTTAAGTTCTTCCAATGTCCAGGAAAATACATCAATATACTCTTGCAAGACTGCCACAAGTTTGGCCTCCTCATCCTCGGTCAAATCGTCTGCAATGAATATAGGTCTTGGCTTTTCACCTTCCCCAGCCAAGTTGACTTCCTTGACTTTGGCAGGTCCTTTGATCAATTCACTAGTTTGGCCCTGCCTCTTTGCACCTAGCAGAATCACTACTCTGTCACCATTTTTAAATTTTGTAAACCGTTTGGGTAGATCAATTGGTTTCTTTTGCCTCTCTGCTTTTGAGCCCTTCGCTCTCATCCTGGCCTCCTCCTTTAATCTCCTACGCCTTAGGTGGACTGGCAAGTCCCCTTTTGTGCATTTGACCTTAGAGGGTTTGGGTATCTCAAGGTCTCTCTCAGTGCTGACTTCCGACTCCGAGTTAAATTCGCATCCCTCGCTTGAGGAAGGAGTTTCCCCAGGGGGTCATAGTTCAGTAGGTGCATCCGTCTTGAGCACTGGGATCACCCATGGTCGTGCTAATCCGACTTGCTCGTAATCCACGACTCCCATGTGTTCTAGCAAGGATCTATCGCACTCCATCCGCATGACTCCTTTTTCACTCCAATTTGTCTTTTCCTTCCTAGGTCTCGAGTCTGCCTTGATTTGTTCTATCATTCTCCCTTCTGTGTCATATTCTACTGTATCTATCTCTTCCTCACTTTCATCTCCTGTAGAGTGGCAGTCCTCATATTCCTCATCGTCAAAGTCTTGCTCTTCAGACCATTTATCATTGCCTAAGCTTTCCTCTTCAATCTCCTTGTCGTCAGTAACTAAAGCCCAATTGTATAACAAATTCAGATCGTGGACTTTGGTCCATTTCCATTCTGGCTTAGTCAACAGATCACGTAGAGGCTTTAGGTTGGCAACCAAGTTGCCCTTCAGTGTGTCTGTTAGATACTCTACGATTTCTTGAGCTTTTAGCTTACTACTGGGGATATGGAACGAGATAGGTTTCCTTGGGTTGAGTGAGCTTCCTGCCATCATGCAGAGTGGCACAGTTGGGTCCGCTATTGGCATGGTTGCGGCTTTAGAAGCTTGCCGATATAGTTCTTCCTCATCTAAGAATGGTAGGTCAATGGTTGCCAAGACGTGCATCTTATCCCGCTCATCCTCAGGGCAGGGAATATATTTAGTGAGTGATCCATAGGGTTTGGTCGTTTGAGTATCACCTTTCAACATGGCTGAGATGACATTTAGGTCAACGGGGGTCGTTTTCCAAGTGTCCATCTCTACCCTTACTGCTTCAGTTCTGCTCCCTAGGAAGATCAAACCATTCCCCCAATCTTCAATGACTCGAGCATTTCTCTTCCAAGGTCGGCCTAGCAATATGTCGTAGTCCACTCCCTTCATGACAATGAAGTTCACGGAAAACTGCATACCTGCAATCTTTACTGGCCAGTTCTTTAAGACTCCGAATGGCCTTATCTTGATTCCATTTGCTAACGTGACATTTAACCTGGCAGTCTCTACAGGAGGGTTTCCCCATGCCTCTAAAATTGCATGGCTCAGTACGCTAACACCGGTGCCTGTGTCTACAATTCCTTTCCGCATCATATCTCCTAAGGCTAGAACAGGTAGGACTGCATGCATTTCAGTGCCTTCCCAGAAAGCATTGATGTGCAATGACTTAGGAGTTGAGTGTAGAGTTAGACTTGGGATTTGCATAACTACATCATGATCTTGCTGATTAGCACCCGTAAGTCCTATGTGTCCCTCCACCAAATCTTTTAACTCCTGCCACAAAGAAGGATTCTACCTAAGCAGGTCTTCTACGCTTAGAGTTACTAGGGTGGATAGCAAGGTTGCAAGGAGACTGCTGGGCTCTTGCCTTCCCCTAAGGCTAGCACTCATGGGCCATGCATTCTGTCTGCCCTGGTAAGTCCCCCTTTGTCCTTGCTGGCTGAGTTGCCCCCTGTGGCAAGGATACACTTTTAGTTTGTGGTTTTGTGGGTGAGACTGGTGTGCTCACGCTGGAAAAATCGTCCATTGGATCTTCTAGTATGGGTTCAGCATCCTTGAGGTGCTCTTAGGCATCCTTGACCCACTCCTTGACTTTGGCTATAGCTTTGAGTTTCCATTTGGGATCTCCCTAGCTCAGCTGTCTTCAGGGCTGAGGTCTTTGCCTCTGCATCCGAGACCTTCTTTCCGGTAGGCAGAGTCATAGCACTCTCGGTTTTCAGTGTGACTTTAGCTTTCGATCTCTTCTTCTTCTGCCTGCGGCTTTTCTTCCCTATCGAGGTTGCGTCAAGATTGCTAGGTCGTGGCAGAGAGATGCCTGTCTGCCTTGTTTGAGCTTGCGTCATAACCTGTAGTGGGATAGGTGTGTCGTCACTATCAAAGGTTTCCACTCCAAACAATCCCAGAGGTACTGACGGTACGTTGGCAAAGCTAGCTGATGGTTTCCTCCTAGGACAATCATGAAACAGGTGAGTGATCCCACATTCTATGTATCGAAGATCCGCTTTGTCATTGTTAGCATGTTCCTTCTCTGGGCAGCGTGATGAAATGTGGCCTAGATGACCGCAGGTCCAGCATGTGATCGGATCTTGGCTTGGCCCTCCAAAGCCTCTGCCTCTTCCTCTACCTAATGCCATCACTGGCACCGGCCGATAGTCCATCAGGACTGGGTTGCCCTCCTCGTCATAGGATATGTACGGATTGACATACGTTTCCTCTTCACTAGGCTCTTCCACATAGTGAACTAGAGCATCGCTCGGTGGGTGGGTTACAAAAGGCCCTGGTGGTCTTGGTATACCTATTGGGTTCATCTCCAGCCTAGGTACGGCAAGTCTTGAGTCATTTGGTGCAGGGAGTGCCAATTGGGCTCCCCTCCCAAAGAAATTGGGTGGTTGATTACCTAAGTACGGAGGATTGTACTGCTGTGCGTATGGGAATCTCCTCGGCATCCTGTAATGCAATGCATCATGCCCAAATCTACCACAATTTGAGCATGACCTAGATCTAGGATCTTGGCATTTAGCTAGGAGGTGATTGATGCCACAATATATACACTGTACCTGTGATCGCACAGGCTTCCTTATCAGTTCTTGCAGTTGTGCAATCTCCATTCCCATCTTCTCCATCTCCTGGCCTTGGTCCATAGTCTTCCCCTTTTCCTGCACATTAACGGTTGCTTTTTCTCCCGAAATAGTTTATCTCTTTGGATCCCTCTAATTTGCACTTTCTCGGCTGGTAGTCCTCATGCTTCGTTCCCTAAGCTGATCATCTACACGTATTGCGTCTTCGAAAACTCTAGCTAGCACGTCTCATTGCAAGGTAGAGTTACTGGCCAAAGCCTTGTAGAGCTCCTCACTCCGAATTCCATTCATGAATACTGTAGACACTGCCCTTTGCTACGATAGGGATTCTAGCCTACCCTTTAGCCCCTTGCATGACTCCCAATCCCAAGAGTAGTGCGGTGGCTAGGGCTGTAACACTCTGCTCCACGGACGTATTGTCCATGAGTCACTTGGCTACAAGTTTGCTCAATTCATGTCAGCCTCTGCTGCCCGTTCCCTCTCTTCACTCAGTCCAGACTTGGCTACCCCAGCTAGGTCTAGCACCCTTCTAGCCTCATACATATCTACGTCTTGCTATAGCTTTCTAGCCTTTTGCTCGTGGTTGTAGGCAATTATGCCTTCTAGCGCTTTCCTCCCTCTTCTTCGAGGCTTGCCACCACTTCTTCTACAGGTCTTCCCTGGATCACGGTCCTAGTAAGTAAATCATAGTCATGGACTAGTTCCTGTACTGAGACTGGGAGTTCTCCTAGGTCTAGCCGGTCCTCTTCTCGGTTGCCTCTTAATCCTGACATTGTTTTTGCCTCCAATTCCACGAGGCCGTCGATCAGTTCGAGTAGTTCTGGCAGCGCCTGATCCTCTATGTTGTCGTCTTGTGGATCCTCACGTCCACTTAACGTCCTCCTGGGTCCTAACCCTGTTTGTCTGCTAAGTCTTGGGGTTCACTCCTATTGGTGGGTTCCTTGAATGATTATGTTCGAGTGTATTCCTTGTTATTACAACCAATCTTCAATTTATGTACACTCAGTGTGGTGTCTGTGCATTCGGTGTGAAATCAAGCTTTTTGCTCTTTCAGTGCACAACCAATGTGGCCTACTGTGTGTGCTAGATTACGGCACTCAAGTGTGATGTCAATGCTACCTTCAGCTCTTGGCCACTGGGTATGAGGTCAGCACATGGCTGCCTGGTTAAAATCTGGGTCTTTGCTGCGTCTCTCAGGTATGTGGGGGTCTGATGTCTGGTCTCCGATTGCAACTAGGCTGCGTCAACACACTCTGCTAGGTTTTCTAGCCACATGGCCAATTTTTCTATGATTTTCTTGCACCTACAAGGTCGCACTAGTGTCGGCAACGCGGATCTAGGCTTAAATTATTAAAATAATGTCAAGAATGTATTCAACCAAAATTGGCCCGAATGGCAGGGTCCAAATCCCAGAATCGACGTCCAAACCGCCGAAGTCTGAATGTCTCGTTCGGCCGGGCCGAAAGCCGAATGGCCGAGTCCAAGGGCCAAAATTGAGTTGGGCGAATGGCCGGGTTCGGGTGGGCCGATTCGACCGTCCGAGCACCGAATGGCCGAATCCCGAATTCGAAGGGACCGAACCGCCGAAGCCTGAATGATAAGGTCCGAATGGCTAGATGGACCAAAGATCGAATTCCGAAGCTCGAAGGCCTTCGTTCAAGCAGGCCGAAGCCCAAAGCCCGAATGGCACAGTCCAAATGCCCGAAGGCTGAACGCCAAACCCTAGGTTCGGGGCAGCCAACTGCCCGATTCTAGGGTTCGAGCGTGCGAATGTGTCGCGGTCGGTGCACTTCCGACAATGAAAATGGTGCCGAATCTAGTGTTTTGCTGACGATTAGCTACTCTAGATTGTTAAATACACACAAGGGCATGCTGGGGAAGAGATTTATATACCTGTAGTACCCTGAAAATGTGATCGAAGGGCGTCCGCTCCTCTCCTGTGCTTGTAGCTCTCTCTCACTCTCTCTTGCTCTCTCTCAACTAAGTCAGAATGCAAATGAGCTCTTCTCCCCTTACCCCAGCCTTACATAGCATTGCCCAACCACTCCCTAACCTTAGAGCCTTTCCCCGTTGCGATTTCCCCCTTAAAAACACGATTTTTGCCTTTTTGTTTCTTATTGCAACCAGATTTACAGCAGCAAAAACCCTACCCTTTCAACTTCGAATCGTAATCCTATCCTACCTAATGTTAACAAAAAATCACCAAACTAAGCATAAGTTGTATTTACCTACTCAAGTACTCATCAAAAACTCAAAATACTTACTTGTTCCAACGATGAAACCTCCTAAATCTCCTATCTATCTCAAGCACCGTTTTGAGCAAAGGCCCTACTCCTATGCTCGATTCGATGCACGTGGCACTCAAGGCTCGATTCCGTTGGTCCCGGCAATGGAACCAAAATGGAGGGGAGCTACTAGCTCTACCCCGAGACCTACGGACCGCTTATTGATCAAGTGTTTCAAGCCGAGCGGCCATGGCTACCTCTCACATAGCCGACGCGCCATGCCTACCTTATGAGTAGAGTGAGCTTACCTTGATGCTCGATCGAGTGCCCTCCTCTCTCTTGCACACCGGTAGCTCCATGATCCTTGTGGCAAGCTCAAGCAACCTCAATCCCTCTCCCATGAGCTCCATCCTCCATAGTCGCGTGCGCGAGAAAAGAGAAGAGAAGAGAAGAGAAGAAGAGAAGAGAAGATGGTGAAGAGCTTCACCCTCTTGATCCCTCACTCCCACACACTCCCTCTCTCAAGAGCACACACAAGCAAGAAGAAGAGAAGAAGAGAAGAAGAGAAGAAGAGAGCCACATTTTGCCACACACAAGAATGAGCTTCTCATTCACTTTTGAACTTTATATACATGCCCTCTCTTCTTTGGGCGGTCATCCCGCCGGCCATTGGCCTAAGCCCATTTCTCATTTCCCACCATTCTAATTTATCCTATTCCCAACTAATGTATACAATTTGCACAGGAGCGAGCCTGGCACTCTTTTACAAGGATTCGGGAGCGCTTTCGCATTTAATGGTGCGTCTTTTACTCTTTTGCTGTCTCGGGGCGACACTGAGACTTTCTAGGGGTCATGCCCGAACATTTAAATTTTTTTGGGGTCGGGTTACCGGTCAAGGCACCTTTCCCTTTTTATCCTGCGCCTTTTTTGCTATTTCCTTTTTTTCCATTTTTCCCTCCTCTGCTCCATCTTCCCGCTTCTCTGTGCTACGGTAAATACAGTAAACAAACATGATGTGATGTTTTGACTTTCCCAACTTCTCATCATTACAATTTGAGAGTTTAGACTATCAAAAAAGTGGAATCTCAAATAAAGTAATCTATATCCCATACCTCGACACCTTCTGAGACCGATACAGCTACAAACATCCCTACACGAGAATTATCATATGCACAACGGTTATAGCTCATAGGTTTGAAAATGACCCAACACGTTTAAAACTTGAGTAGTCAAGAACTTGATTTATGGAGACTAAGGAAGAAAGAAAAGAAATGCCTTAAGCTTTAAAAAGAAAAAAAACTTAAGAATGAGAAGAAGTCAATGAACTGGCGCCGCCCCCTCCCCTCCTTTTTGTCATCAATGGTGCCATTTCTCTCTCCCTTCCCAATTGGGAAAAATTTGGAAACATGAAAAAAAAGCCTAGATTTTCCTCCTCAATCTTAGCATAAGACTCCAGCAATCTCCCCCTTCTCTCAGCTCTACAAGAGGCCCAGATTATTGAAGCAAGATTACTCGAAAGCCAGGAAAATTAGTCATGGTATCTTTGATAGCCACTCTTAACCTCAAAGATCAGATCGCCAGTATCAAATTGCATCATGAAAGCTTCTAAATAGCTGGCTTTGCAAGATGCCCTCCATAAAGAACTCCTCTTCTTGGCCACCACCCATGAACTCCCACTCCTTTCAATTTAACTATAAATATGGGGCATGAGGAGCTCTTGAGGATATTAGCCTGAACCAAGAGAAGAGGCTCTTATCGAACCAAGAGAGAAGAGAGAGAGAGAGAGAGAGAGAGAGAGAGAGAGAGAGAGAGAGAGAGAGAGAGAGAGAGAGAGAGAGAGAGAGAGAGAGAGAGAGAGAGAGAGAGGCAAGAGGAGCACATGAGAGGAAATTCTTGTGCAGAGACAAGGAGGATACTCTATCGGCCCTCAAAATCGAGTCCCATCTCTTCTATCTTCACTCCCCTAAAGAATCAAGACTCTACTCGATTTTCTCTCAATTCCTAATAATCACCATCTCCATCAACCCAAATGTGAATGACCCAAAGCTCTATTGTAAAAATTCTTCCCTACAATTTCATGATTAAAGACCATGGCCTCAAAGAAGAAGATTATGAAGGTCATGAAAGTGGGAGTTACTAATAATGTTGCAGGTGCAACCACTACAAAAAACGGAATGGCAAGTACTAGGATTACAAACAAAGCTATGAATATCAATATCAACCAAGCACTCATCATAAACCCCTAGGTACCATATTTAATTATTAATTTAAATATTAAAGACAACAAATAGATCATCATCCTACATGGGCTAGTAATCAAAAGCGACATCAGTAAGAATAGAACTTTTCTTAACCCCAATTTCCAAGGAAAAATTTGGGTTTATACAATATGTGCTAGGAATAGGATGTAAGGAAGATACTACACTTTTTGAAAGAGTTTATGATTTTTTTCATCAAAAATAAAATTATTCCAAGAATTAGATTCAAGGACTAAGATTTTTGCAATTAAAAAATATTCTAAGAAGTTAAAATTTTGATATATATTGAACTGATGGAACCTTTGATTGATAAACACGAATGCTAATTCTCTAAAAAAAAGCCTTAAATGAAATTGTTAAAAAAATACTTTCTGTAATAAATATAACCAAGAACTTTGAGCTATCGCTAGATAAGGACCCACAGAACTCTGTTAAGAAAAAGAAAAATATCGTCATGGGAGTTGCTCCCAAAAATAGAGCCTAGGAAAAACAAACACTTGTTTAAGTTTAACCTCGACTAGATCCCAAGGGGAGAGTAATCCGAGAAGATTATTGGAAGATATGGCCACTTACGCTAAGTTTAGCCACCCTTATATTGTTATTCTAGAAAAGGGATTTGTCTTGGAAATAAATTTGTTGAAAGTTTGTGTATAATGCATTTGAAGTAAGCTAGCTGTGATTGTAAATTAAATACTAATCTTTCCTAAATTATCAAGCTAAAGATGGATAATTGGATACATATCACTGATTGAGGCAGTATTTTGATGGGCACAAAACACCAACTCAGGTAGTGTTCTTTGATGGTGCTAGACCTCCCCAAGGTCAGCATGAATAAAACCTACTCCAAGGGGTTTTTGTTTTCACATTAGTGAGTATAGACCAATCACAACGTGAAAGGTCCTATAATAGGGAACTCTAGTTGGCAAGAGGAGGTGAGGATAACAGGGGGCTCTAGTCACAAACTCCTTAGACTCTTACAAACTGTTAATTACCCTTCGAACCTAGATAGTATTCCAGAAGTTCCAATACTAGTTTAGAAACTGAACTTGGTGAGAATAATACCTTCGGGGGTTGACATTACATCCAACCAAGACATAGATAGAAAACTTTGTAAAAAGATAATTTTCTTAAAAGGAGCTATTGAGAAAGAATTGATTTACATTGTTTTTGTGTCATGAAATAAAGATGTGTAATGAATTTGTGTTGGGAGATAATCAAAGATGTTGTTTTTATATGTCAAACCTAAAGTGGTTAGGTAATTAGGTAATTAAAATTACTCTATCTAGGGAAGCGGGTGGATAGATCCCTGATGAGTCCAAACCTACAGCTGGGTGGACTTGGTCAGCCAAGAGCTTTTCTCAAAGGGAAATTTTACATTCATAGATAGGTAAACAAATGGCCACTAGATATTAGGAAACCCAACTTGCATCATTTTAGGGGGCCAGAATGGGATTTTTCCCTATGGGTAGAAGGGTCAACGTGTCACACTCCCCTTCATCTCCTATTCTCTTTGAACCAAGTGCAATGCAAGTCTACTTCAGTTTGAGTAATCCTATAAGAAGTGAAAACTCAAATTATTGATGCTAAACTCACCATTAGTAGGTGACTTGACCAATAGCAGAAACCTAAAACTTAGGTCAATCCTCATGGGAATGGTCAGAACTTCAAATGTGAGGTGGACTCAAGCGAGCCTAGATAGCAAACTTTGAGGTATTCCACAAAATCCCAAAAGATGTTGACTAGGATATCTCTTGATGGGATACTAAGAATGTGCCAGCGAGAAAGGCACTTGGGCGGGCATGCTAGAAGAATCATTAACAAAGCGATAAAGTACTTCTTTCCCCCTAGAGACAACCCTAGTATTTAACATACATTTGAATGTACCAACTCTAAGGGAGAAGTTTTTGATAAGAGATACTTTTTATGTGATGTTTGAGCATGTTTACCAAAGACATAATGATCACAATGGTCAAAATTAGCATACCTCAAACATGTAAAATAACCCAAATGATAAAGAACTTTCATTCCAATTTGATTCATGTCTGAATTATCCATCATTGCCAGAAAGAAACACTTGGCTATTCGATTATGGTGACTACATGGTCATGCACAGTAGATACATGCAACGGATATAGAGTATCACTCTTAGAGCCTCTAGCAATGATTTCAGATCCCTTATGTGCATATCTTCCATTTTCCATCCCCAAAAGTGTGATAGCCTTCGTTATCTACTAGTTGCCCTATGCTTATCAAGCTTTTCTTAAGCTGGGATACATGCCTCACATGATGCAAGATGAACATTGAACCATGCCGAAATTCCAACTGCACGTTATCAATCCTTGCAATATCACATGCATAGTTGTTCCCCAAGCGAACAACACCATGTTTGCCACCACTAGACTTAGAGAATCACTCACAATGTGGTGTTAAATGGAATGAAGCACCTGAATCAAGAATCCAAGTATACATGTCATCATCACAATCTACAATCAGAGACTGTTCACTAAAAGAAGAAGCAAAAGAGGATATCACAGGCACTGTCACACTCATGACTCTGACTACATTGACTTCCTCTATCTTGACATTGCTCTTCTTTGCAGGTTCACATGGCCCTTCTCTTTCTTCCACTTATAGAAATCAGCCTTAAAGTGTCCTTTCTTGCCACAATTATGGCACTCTACATCTTTCCCATGAGACTTGTTACATCCTTTATTTTCTAATTTTCCCTTCTGTTGGGATTTGCCTCTAGTATGCAATGCACTTGAAGACTTGTTGGTTGCATTATTTAGTCTATTATTCAGATCTTCCATAAGCAAAGATCTCTCCATATCGGAGTACATTAACATGGCATTGGAGTTACTCATGGCTGTCCTGAATGTATCCCAGCTTTCAGGCAAAGTGAATTGCACGAAAGTGGATTTAAACTAATCATCGATGTTAAACTTCAAAGCAACTAGCTAGCTAAAAATTGGGTTAAACTCGTTGAGATGTACATACATGGCTGTATCTTTCTTCATGTGAAGCTCCATCAATTTCATCAACCAAAAAACCTTGCTAGCAGCATTCTTCTGAGCATGCAACTCCTCAAGTCTAGTCCACATAGCATAGGCAGAATCCAATTTCTCTATGTTGAACAACAAAGAGTTTGAAACTAAAACCTCTATCATAGAGCATGCAAGCTCATCCAAATCTTTCCAATCCTCTTTTTCTATGTTTGCTAGTTGTACCCCCTTTGTCTTAGTGGGCTTCACTTGTTGCTTCTACACCAAGGCATTGTAGCTTAATAATCTCAACCTACAATAATGTGGCCAAAACAAAGGTTCCTTGGCCAACATCCTTGTCAATTTCATATGGGCATGTGTACCACAACTTCAACTTCCCTAGGTGTTTTCCAAGCTTGGAATTATATACCATCACAAGATCTCCTATGTTAAAAATCTTCTTTTTAATATGCTAGATGACCCAAGCTTGCCATCTTGCACCACCGCTGATAGGTAGTGAGCTATAATGTGATCTTCTTCAAGTTGCATCAACTTCTCTGGCCTATCATGTAATGACTCCTCATGAGATAATCTATGAGTTACTGCCACTCTTTGGCTAGGGACTAAGAATTCCATTGGAACCACTGCTTTAGGTCCATACACTAGCTTAAATAGGGTTAAACATGTAGTCACCTTATAAGTTGTATGGAAAGACAGTGCTAAATCTAGTTTAGTGTCCCAATCTTTACGATTATTAATCACTATCTCTTTCAAAATCCGCAACAAAATCTTGCTTGAGCTCTCAGCCCCAATCCATTTTCTTGAGGATGATAAGGTGTTAACGTTTTGTACAAAATCATATGTTTAGAAGTCAACTCCTTGATTACTTCATTTAGAACAAAATTATCGTGGTCATGTACCAACTCAATAGGATAGCCAAATTTGTTCATTAGTTGAGCTACACTTGCTACTTTATTATCCCACAAAGCCTTGGCTTCAACCCACTTAGTGCAATAGTCTGTGCACACCAAAATGTACTAATTTTTACTTTGTTGAGTTGCTAATTTAATAGGACCATTGAAGTCAATGTCCCATTCCTAAAAGGGAACTAGAGGGAGAATTGAATGATCCTACATCCTACCTCATGGCCTTCTTGCAAACAGATAATGCACTTTTTTGCATACTAATGAGCATTCTTGGAGTACCATTTTGCCACCATAAACTAGCTTGAAGAATCCTTTTACTTATGATCTCACCAAAGAAGTGTCCTCTTGACAATCTCCCATGTGCTTCATGCAATACAATGGGTTATTTTTCAATTGTCACATATCTTGTTAATACATTGTCAATACCCCGTCTATATAGCACTCCCATTATGACTTGAAAGTGTCTACTCTATAATGCTAGTCATCTTTGGTGATCTCTAGACAAATCTACAGGTATTACTCCATCAAATAGAAAATTTAGAATTTAGTCATAGAAAGAATTGGATTAATATACATGTACATTGAATAGCTCTCCATTAGGTAATTGATCAGTAACCCCTTGTACCGCTAATAGGAGTTTGAGGTTACTTTTTTGCCTTTTAGCATGTGGAGAGAGAGTGTGTGCTTCACCAATGAGGAGAAGGCTTCTGTAATGAAACTTTTTTTTGAAAATGATTTTCATATCCTCGAAAAATAACGTTGGCATCTTTGATATTGTTAGTTTTATGAAATGATTAGAGTAATCGTCGCTTTCTACCAATAAAGCAAAGTACTACCATTTTTCAATAGTAATGTTTTACGGTCATATTTCAGCCATTTCTCTTATCGAGGGGGAAAAAGCTGACAAAAGCCTCTCCTTCTTTGAAATCTTTGAATGCTCAATGCTAATTCCCTCTCTCTTGCCTCTAGTATGCACCATTTGGAGTTTTTACTTGTTTTCTCTCCACTTAGCTACTGTGATATCCTGACTTTGATTTAAAATCTTCCCCGCTTCTCTCAAAATGGACTTGAAGTACTCTAAAATCATTAAATAGAAAAGATCTTGAGTAAAATGACTCGAGGATCGTAACCTGACATTTTTCCAGGATTGACAAGGACTGTAGCCACCCATCACTGAAGGTACCACATGAATGAGAGTTATGAGTCATATTAGTCTTTAGTGTCAATGCCTATAGTATGGATGGTCCAAAAATACTAGATTTTGAACAAAACTAACATATTTTTTATAATTTGTATATTATTTATTGTAAATATTTTGAAAAGCTATGGAAACTTCTAAAAAAAGGGTGTCATGTAAAAAAAAAGCAAGTGGTTTTTTCAACCAATTTTGGAGATTTAATTCAAAAAGAAGGATTGACGAGATCGCGTGCGTCCCAATCACAGTTTACAGGCATCAAACAATGCTCCAATAGCAGGGAGAAGGTGTGATCCGAAAGAATTCTAACATGTGTTGTTGGGTTTAACCCCCCCTTTTAGAGCCAATGAAACCATCAGATTTGTGGTCTGAGCATCAGATTGCATCTTGAAAGCTTCAGATTGCTGATTTTGCCAAGATCCCCTCCATAAAGAGCTCTTCTTCTTAGCCATAACCCTTTTTCTTTAATTTAGTTATAAATAAGAGGCATGGGGAGCCGTTGAGAGCAGTCAGCACAGGAAGAGAGGAGAGGCTCTTTTCAGGAGTATAGAGCAAGAGGGAGTGGACCAAGAGAAGAGCGAGCATGGGAATTTCTCGTCAAGAAGATAAGGAGGATACTTTGCAAGCTCTCGAATTCAATTCCTTCATCCCTTCTATCCTATTTCCCCTTGTGGAATCAAGACTCTTCTCAATTTCTAGAAATTCTTGGTGATACATTTTTTCCCCCGGTTAATCAAAATTCTATCAATCTAATTACCCCCAATCTTCTTTGCTAAATTCTCCTTTTTGCGATCTTGCAATTAAAGACCATGACCTCGAAGAAGAAAGCTACGAAGGTTGTGGAGACAAGAGCTGCCAAATAACGATGTGGACACAACTACTACAAACGAAATGGTGAGTATGGATATCACAAGAGAAGCTTCAAATACCATCAACCAAGCACCATCGTGGATCTTGAGGTACTATTTTTCTTAAATAAAAACTATTTTTCAAGTAAAATAAGATTTTATTTGATTCCTACATATAATTTCTTTGAGGAATTCTTAAGCACGAACTATTTTTCTTAAATAAAAACTATTTTATTTGATTTTATTTGGGTCTGTAAAAGATGAGCCTAAGCAAGTATGAGGAAGGTACTACATCCCTATAAGATTTAGAATTTTTGTTTTTTTTTGTGTTGATCAAACAAAATCAATCACGAATGCTAATCCTTGGTATATATGAAACCTTGAGATGCAATTGCCAAATGATATTATATGTAATTAAACTAACTAAGATTTTCTTTTATTGTGAGCAAATACCCATAAAACTCCAAGGGAGTTGTCCTCAAGTATGAAATTCTTGTTTAAATTCAATCCAAACTAATCCCCAAGGAAGAGAAATTCCAAGAAGACTATTGGAAGGCTAAAAGATGGATGACTCAATACAAATCGCCGCAACAGAGGTAGTATTCTGATGAACATAGAACGTTGATTGAGGCAGTGTTCTTGATGGTGCTAGACCTCCCCAAGGAAAATGTGAATAAAACCTACTCCAAGGGGTTTTTCTTATTTTATTTTACGCTAGTGAGTTTAGACCAATCATGACACGGAAGGTCTTGTCGTACAGAGCTCTAGTCGGGCAGGAGGAGGTGAGGATACCATGGGGCTCTGGTCATAAACTCCTTAGGCTCTTACGAACTGCCAACTACCCTTTGATTTCCAGACTGTGTCTGAAAGCTCCAATACTACTTGGGGAACAAAACTTGGAGAGAATAATACCTTCAAGCAAGAAAATATTTGTAAAATGTCATTTTTCTTAAAGGAGCTATTAAGAACGAATTGCTTTACTCTACTTTTGTGTCCTGAATAAAAGACGTGTAATGAATTTGTATTAGGAGATAATTCAAAGAAGCTATTTTTATATGTTGAACCTAAAGTGGTAGATAATTAGATAACTAAACCTACTCTCCTGAGAGAAGTGGGAGGATGGACTCCCGACAGATCCAGACCTATGGCTGGGTGGTCATGGTAAGCCGAGAGCTTTCCTAAGAAGGAATAAAAATTGCACTTGATAGACCATTAGAAACCAAAAATCTTGATTCACATCACTTTAGAATTCGTAATACTAATTAGCCTCTAGCAATAAATTTAACTAGAAAAACTCGGGTTGATCCTTGTGGGAGTGGCCAGAACTTCCACTGCCGAGTAGACTCAAGCGAGCCTAGTTAGCAAACTCTAGGAGTTTTATCAAAATCCTGGATGGTGCTTCCTAGGATATCTCTTGATGGGCTACTAAGAACGTACCGCCAAGAAAAGCTCGTGCGGCATGTTACAATTGGCATCACAACGCATGTTGATTTAAGACATGACGCAAGTAAATAAAACTAGTTATATATTTACAACAAAAAAATATCATTTCCTTAAATAGTAAAATCTTCTCTTGTTGATATATGTTATTGATTTCTGGCAAAAAGACGAACCTTGAAAATAATTCTTGATTTTCCAAGTTATTTTTATGTCAACAATGCACTTCTCTAGCTTTAGCTGGAGAAACCAAATGATGAGAATATTAGATTAGATATACAATCCTTCACCCCCTGTATTAGGAAAAGAGATGAATGTTAAGCAGAGAGTATTGCTACATTAACGCAAATTGTCTTGCTTACCTCTAAAATAATTTAAAGAGATTAAGGCAGATAGAAGCCCTTAAGGTTGCCAAGATTTATCTCTTCTATGAGACCAGAATAAACTCAAACATGTTCACTAGAGGGCAACAAGTCAAACTAAACCAGTACATCTATGAGAAGGTTACAAGGGTTATACTAGTTGATCGAGTCATGGTTGTAGGATGCTCCAGTTGTCGCAACTTCAAGAAAGATGGATTACCTAATCTTCCTCTGAAATATAGATTTTTGGATATCTATTCTCAGAATCTAATTACTATATGTGATGGATGTATCGTAATGCCATGCCTAGATTGTGGTAGGAAAATCTTTTCCAAGAATAATAATAATGTATTCCCTTCCTATTGACATAAAGAATTATTTTTTTCCATCCATTTGTCTCATTGATAAATCAAAAATAGTAGATAGACTTTTTTTCCTGATTAAAGATCAAAACTCTATTTTGAAGTATAAACCCTAGTCATTATCGAAAGGACAAGTAGTACATAATTTTCCTCCTAAATTAATGAGGTAGAGTAAGCAAGTAAACTTTTTTTTAATATGGTTGAAAAGAAAATTTATCATAAAATTACATAATCCTCAAAACATCACCCCGAATCTCAATACTACGAAAGCCCAAGAGAAGAAATTTCTTCTCAAGCTGTACAAGCCACCAAAGTTTGATGGTAAAGGAAGGGACATTCCAACTGAAGCAGAAACATGGATAGAATCTATGAAGGACTATTTCACTGCTGCACGGATTGCATCGTCAAAATAAGCCATGATCACCAAACTAAAACTCATAGGAGATGCATGTCTTTGGTGGAAACAATGGTGCAAGGACCAAAGAATGCCCGAAGGTGCTATCACCTGGGACAAATTTAAGGATGTGGTATGTGGGAGATATCTTCCACCCACATATCAAGCCTAAAAGATGAACAAGTTCTTCAATCTAAAGTAGCTTAGCCTAAGCCTAGAAGCCTACTACTCCAAATTTGTAACACTTGTAAAATATGCACCTACGATGGATGTTTCATAGCAAGTATCCAAAATTTGCAATGGTCTAAATCCACCCCTAAATACGCATCTTGAATCAATGAGACCATCGGATTTACAAGATGCATTGATTCGAGAAGCTCCACTAGTTCAAGAGATTGAACAAAGGCCAAGAAATGTAAAAATTTGGAATAGAAATAGTCAGAATAAGGGGAACTTCCAAGGTTTTGCAAAAAGAGCCCGAGGACAGTACCAACTAAATAAAACAAAGAAGGCCAAATCAAATGCCGTGGAAAGCTTTATACCCACAAGAAGGAGCAATGAGACTCCAAGGTGTTTCCATTGCAAGGAACTAGGACATTTTGAGAGCCAGTGCCCGGAAGCTTGGCCAAGGTTGGTTTCGCAAGCAAAGCCAAGATACCAGGGGGAAGGTCACCAGAATAAACCTAAAGGAGATCAATAATGATAAAGATCCCATGATGGAATCGATATGGAAAGAGCTAGAGTACATGCCATTCTCAATAAGAAAGTTCCAAATCGCCAATTCTCAATAATTCAAACACTAGCAGATTATCAAGGTAAACCCTTTCAACTTTTAATTGACTATGGAAGTACCCACTCTTTTGTATCACCAAAATGTGTAAAAAGGCTAGGCATAAACACTACTCTCTCACCTAGAATGCTTGTGGAATTATCAAATGGCAAAGAAGTTCTATCAACACAATAAACTAGAAAGGTAGAATTTAGCTTGGGTGGCAATTCTTTCGAAATGAACTTCTGAATTATGAACCTCGGAGTTTATGATCGAGTGTTTGCTAGGAATGGATTGGTTAATTTCAAATAATGCCCATATCCATTGTGGAAAGGGCCAAATCACATTCCAGAACTCAAAGGGAGAATAAGTAACCACTCAAGGAGAAGTAGGAAACCCTAAGGTTCAACTGGCTAAAGCCTCTCAAATAGTAAAGGGATTGAAGAAAGGATTACCCATCTATCTAATTAAACTCAACAAGGATGAGCTGTATAGTGAAGCCAAGTGAGAATAGATTTTAAAGAACATAAAATGTTGAAAATAAGTAAAGTAGTATAAATTTTAGGCGGGAATTTAAAGCCGACAAAAGTGGAACCTTAAAATCCGACAATTTTAGAGACCAAGGAAGACAGAAATGAAAAACTTCGGCCACTATGGTGGTTGTAGTTTCTTTGTAATTTTTTTAACTGTCGAATGGAAAAGAGACAACTTCCCGACCATTCACGATGTCGAGTTGGTCAGGCAAGATTTCTCATATTGGAGTTTAGACAACAGACGGTCAAAATGGAGAGCCGAACGGGTCAAAGGACAAAAGGGCCAAGAAATTTTAAAGATTGGGCATGCTTTGGGGGGGAGGGGGGGAGCCATTTCAAAACGGCGTAGCGTGAAGCTGTTGCGCCCCTTCTTCATGATGATTTTTGGGATGGAGGCCATAGCAGGTCACAAGCAATGCATAAAACAAATCTTGTCATTAATCTCGCTGATTTTTTCACCTCCCAACACTTCCTTTAGTTTGTGCAATGGCTACCTAATGGTCGAGTTGGAATTCTAGTCTTTCTCTCTCCTCCCTCCTCTCTCTCCTTGCAGGCTATTCACACGTTTGGATCTATGCATGAAAGGGAAGGAATTGGATGTGAGATGCTGATGAAATAATGATGCAGAGCAGAGAAGATTGCAGATAATAGTTAAAGAGAGCATCAGCGGCAAAAAATAAGCATCTATGGTCTCCCAACCATTAAGCATGCGCCTCCAAAATCGAGTTTTTATGCGTAAGCACTCATTTTATTCATTTCATGAAGATGTTTGATGAAATTCTTTGTAAATGGATTCATTTGATTGAAAATGTTGAGCTTAATCAAAAGTATTAAGAAAACCAAAAAATCTAGTCATTTAATAAGTTACATCAAAACTCGCAATTATGCCATTTTAATGAAAATGATGATTTTTTTGGGGTTTTATTGTGATTTTGGGGTTCATATGGGGTAGAAATGAATATGAAATCAATATTCAATAATTGTGATTAGTCTCAATCCATAAATAGAAAATACCAAAATTTTTATTTAAATAAATAAATAAAAATAGTAAAAATAAAAAAATTTAACTTTTACACTAGAAAAGTAAGAAAAAATATGTTTTATGTCCGAGAATGTATGACATGGATGTACCATGAGGGATAAGCCTCAGTTTAGCTGTGTCTTCATGTTAAATTCCAACGACGCACGACCTAAATGGTAGGGGAAAAGAGGGGTTTCTATGCTAATTAGTTGTTGTCAACATTGGAAATTATGATCTATTTGTTTGTGCATACCATATAGGACGTTTATAAATTAAGTTAAAAGGGGTTAAGCAGCACAAGGATGCTCAGGATTGACCCTTAGCAATGAAGCATGATGTATAGGATGAAATCATTAAAAGACATGTTTGTTGCATTGCACAATGTTGATTTATAAATTGTTTGAGCACCATGGCATTCACAGTTGCATTGTGCATATCACATGGTAACTCCTTAATACATTGCAATTGGTTTCCTATACATGATCCACGTTAAGTTGTGAGACACCTAAGCTGTAGGTTTAGGCATTGGGATTCCTTAGGAAATTATCAAGTGAGGAAATATCTATCTCTTGGATCATTCTAAAATTAGAGTGGAGCTCGTTATGTTTGTGTTATTTATGTAAACAATGCATCGAGGGGCCAATTCCCTTGATATATAGGAGAGCTACAGTGGGGCCACAACATTCAGGCGGAGGGGTGCCTCCTTATGTTTGTTATTACGGGGTATTTTATATCAATCTATGTGTAAGGACTCCCTCTGAGGAGTGTGTGGTTTAATCGTTGGACTGCAATTTAAAACAAGCGCAAGATTCATGATAGTAGCTAGGGCAGTGTGTCCCTTATACGCTCCTAGCTGCAAGGCTGAGGGGGTGTGGTCTCTTGAGTATAGAGAGGCCCAACTAGTGCTCATTGATGGGATCTAAAATGGGCCGACACTAGCTATGGCACTAGCCAGACCTCATGCACACAACAAACAACCCCACCACATGGCCTCGCAGTCAAGAGCGTCTAAGACTCACTCTACACTAAATGCTAATGTCGATTCTGCGTTTGTATTAGGTCATTGTCCAACATTTACCATCCCTTCTCCTCAAAGGCTAATCCCATAACATATAGGCATAATACCTCATAGCACAAATATAGGGAAGCATCGCTCGGCTAACTGTTGTGGCTCCACTGTGACTCTCCTACACCTCGGGGATTGACCCCAAGATGCGTCACTCCAACATAAAGTACACATGATACAAGCTCCACTCTCTCATTTTGAACGTATTCCAAGAGATACCATGTGTCCTTATCAAACAATTTCCCAAGAAAACAATTGACTAGCCTACAGCTTAGGTCATCTCGCACACTCAAGATAGGGTCATCATAACAGAAAACATGTGCTATGCATCCAGTTCTTTGTATTCTAATACCATGGCTGATATGCACATGCAAAAGTGGATGATCCTAAAGTGCTCAAACATAATTTTCAATCAAAAACGTGTCGTGTACAACTAGGCTTTCCAATGCTCATTTACTAACTCGTTCCGACGATGTAAGGATAGCACCGAGACAACGCTCATGCTACTATTATCTTAATTAAAATACAATGAACCCTATGTCATGATATGCATCAAAAAAAGTAGCAATAATCAGCACCCAAATCACATCATTCAAACACCCCACCCCCTACTTTTAGATATTGCTTTTGTTGCATAGGTGTAGGGGTTCATTTTGTCATGTTTTGATATATAAAAAGCGATAAATCACAAACTTTGACAAAGAGATAGGGAAATTTGAGGCTAAACCTCATGCTTCACCACTATCATACATTCACAAATACTCATTATATTTTTTCTTATTTTTATGAAGCGTATTTCTACTTTTCTCCTTATTTTCTCTTATTTTTTAGTATTTATTTGTCAATAATCACTATTATTTTCTATATTTTTCATACCAATCATTTCATCCAACTAAAATTCAATTTTATTTTCCATTTTTCCCCATACAAACACATTTCACCCACCCGAAACGACAAACCCATCATTTTACCCTTAAAATTTGCATTTTGGGTTTTGTGAGATTCAAATAGCGCATGTAAATCATTATGAAATCAGATTTTTCTTATAAACAGCAATTAAATATGATGCAACCAGCACTCAAACAATTTTTCATTGCATAAGAACATCATTTCCATCATAAAATATCGAAAAACCTTCATTTCCTTCATAAAAAATAGGCATATCGTGTTTCTACAAAACCTGAGACACATTGAATGACTGCGTGACTAGTGGACGAAGCCTCCATTGCTCTTGATTCCATGCTGCACATTAATCTTCAGCATCTCCACTAATCTCCATCATCATTTTCTTCAAACTCCTTCCTGATTCCTCCTTCAAAGTAGTGCGCATGAACAGCCCATAGAGGGGAGAGAGAGGGAGGAGAGAGAAAGACTAGAATAGCAACTCAGCAACCGGGTAGCCAACTGGACAAGTGGAGAACAAGGATGGAGAGTGAAGACAACAAGCATCGTCTTGATATGATTAGTTGGTATGGGTATATGGAGGTGGCATAGCCCTCCCTCCAAAAAAGTGGTGCCTACTACAAACGTCGCCTCTATTTCCCTTCATGTCTAAAACCCCCCCCCCCTCCCCCCCCATTTGTCAAATTTTTGGGGGGCCCAAGGGGAGCCCCCAAGGGTCACACCCTTTTGCACCTTAATTCTCTTTTAAACTTGGCCATCTTTTGTTCCTCCACTTCAAGCACCACCATTCCGACGTCCGTTCGATGAGCTGTAAATTTCTGACTGACCGTCTCGAGGTCCCGCACTACCTGGCACTTCCAGAAGTCTCCTCCAACATCCTGATAATTTATGAAAATTTCCCATCCATCACACAGTGGGTCTTTAAAGCACTTTTGGCACCCGTTGGTTGCTTGCTGCTTAAAGTCGACTCGATTTCCTATGCTGCCTTTGACGAAGTCTATTTTTCCCTTGAAATTCAGATTTTTTGGCTAATTTTAAGCACTTATTAGAGTCAAAAATCACCACTCATTGGTGACCACAGGATAGGGCGACTTAGCTCGTCGAATCCCACGAACAAATCTGCACATAAACACAACCACAAAAAGCATCAAGCTAATACAAAAAATACTCAACAAAACACATCACAACTCTCACCCTACCCCCTGCCAAAACCAAGGCATGAAATCCACAAGGAGTAGGCCTAGCATAATCTAATCGAAAGCCTAGAGCTAGTCACTGACATGTTGTTCCAACACAGCCAAGCTAGAAATTACTATCAGAGATGTCATCTTAAGTGGTGGTCTAAACTACCTTCCTAACTGAGGACAACTCAATGAGGAGTTTCTACTAGGTGAGGACTCCTATAGGTTAGGTATGTCTGGGGGAGGTCTAAGTAGTCATTGCCTCCTGCAAAGGCATTGTCAAGCACTGAAAGACCTATCTTAGATGGGAGTTCTAGTTACCCTGTTTTGCTAACCTACTAGGTAGCTGTCCTAGGAGTTCCTGTTAGTGTGAGGCACTTAGAAAAGCCTGCCATACAAAATGATGATACAGAGGAAAAACCCTAAATATCTGAAAGACAATATATGAATATACATAGGTGTGTAAAAAGGGGTTCTAACCCCTCTATAATAATAGAAGAAAGAAAAAAAGAAAAATCCTTGAGCAGTTGTTCATTACCATGCGAAGGCCTGGTAGGTTCCTGGGGGACGAGAGAAAACCATGGGCTGATGCCTTGTCTTCCTAGGGGTGGCATCTAGCTGGAAAAAAAACTAAGACAAGGTTGGAGCGAAAATAAAAGTGATCGTTAGAGAAGGAATAAGTGTCACCTTGTGAGGGCTTGGTAGGTTCTTGGGTACCGAGATATGACCTGAGGTTGATGCCCTGTTCTCCTTGTATCACTACACTCAGCTTCCTCCTTTTTACACACTCGAGTATGGAAAACAAAGGCCTAAAAGGACAAAATATGCGACAAGACAATCTTTCTTAATCAGTCTTCCATAGATTCTATCCATGTTTCTAGTTTAGTTGGAATATCCCTCCCCTTACCATCAAACTCCGGTGGCTTGTACTACTTGAGAAGAAATTTCTTCTCTTGAGCTTCGATAATGTTGAGGTTTAGGGTGACGCCCTTAGGAATTATGCAACTTTCATGATCAATTTTCTCTCCAATAATATTCAAGAATGTGTTAACTTGCTTAATCTACCTCATTAATTTAGGAAGGGAATTATGTACTACTCAGTCTTTCTAATAATGATCAAGGTTTACACTTTAAAAGAGAGTTTTAATCTGAGTCAAAAATTATTTCAACTTAGCAGTGAATCTCTAGTAACTTAGCAGACCCCACCGACTACTAGAGTTATGGTGTGTATATCCATATTTTTGGTATTTTTATGGAAAGTTCTAGATATCCTTATGATGAGGGTTACTCCCTAAAATAGAAATTTCATCGATTGAGATGAACTTAGTTGGTTTTCTGCTTACTGATGATTTTGTGATTTAATCGGTCATTAGTATGAAGAATGGGGTCCTGTCTAGGGTTGTCAAGGAAGGATAGTTCAACAAGCCTTTGAGTCCTCCATCCATTGGATTCACCTAAGATTGATCTTCAGTATAGTTGGGATGGTTAGCTTCAATGAATCAATCCATCCCATATTGCCATTCTGGATAGCAGAGATAAGAACTGTATAAAATAGTCAAAAATTATTTCACCATTTGAATGCTTGGTAGATATATACACGGCTTGAAATACATGAAATTTCTTCTGACTTCATCACCTCTATTAGTTAACTATATTTCTACTAGGGTTTAAAAATCTCATCAAACAGATAATATCTTCCCACTATTCTCAATTACCAAGGAGACAACCAGTTTTGATTATAAGGGGTGGACAAAAATATTTACTTATGCCAAAAGGAAGGGAATACATTATTCAAGTAGTTTGGAAGCTCATATTATTCTTGGAAAATGATTTTTCTACCACAACCTAGGCATGGCATTGCGATGCATCCATTACATAGTAATTAGGATTCTGGGCATGGATATCCATAAATCTATATTTTAGGAGAAGATCAAGTAATCCTTCTTTCTTGTGGTTGCCCCAACTGGAGCATCCTACAACCATGACTCGGCCAGTCGATATAACCTTTATAACCTCCTCATAGATATACCGATTTAATTTGACTTGTCGTCCTCTTGTGAACATGTTTGAGTTTATTTTGGCCTCATAGAAGAGATAAATCTTGGCAACATTAAGGGTTTCCATCTATCTTAGCCTCTTTAAATTATTTTGGAGGTAAGTAAGACCGTTTGCGTCAATGTAACAATACCCTCCACTTAATATCCATCATCTTTTGTAATACAAGGGCAAAGGATTGTATAACTAATCTAATGTTTGCATCATTTGGTTTCTCCATCTAAAACTAGAGAAGTGAATTGCTAACATAAACATAACTTGGAAAATCAAGAATTGTTCCCAAGGTTTGTCCCTTTGCTAGAAATCAAGAACATATATTAACAAGAGAAGATTTTCACAACTTAAGGGAAAGATATCTTATGTTGTAATTATAACTAGTTTTATTTACTTTTGTCGTATCCTATATCAACGTGCGCTTTAATACCAACTATAACATGCCTTCCCGAGCCGCTTCCTTGTCGGCACGTTCTTAGTAGCACATTAAGAGATGTCCTAGAAAATGTTGTCTTGGATTTGATGAAATACCTCGAAGTTTTCTATCTAGGCTCGCTTGAGTCTACCCCACAATGGAAGTTTCAGCTGCCCCATGAGGATTGACCTGAGTTTTTTGTCCCTATTATGAGTCAAATCAACTACTAATGGTTGATTAGTGTCAACAGTTTGAGTTTCCACTTCTTATATAATTACTTGACTGAAACGGACTTGCGTTGCACTCAATTCAAAGGGAATGGGAGATGAAGAGGAGTATGGAAATTTGACCCTTCTTCCCATGGGGCAAAATCCCATTCCAATCCTAAACGATGCAAGTCAGGCTTCCTGATCTTTGGTGGTCATACATTTACCTATTTAAAATGTAACTCTTTTTCTTTTGAGGAAAGCTCTGGCTTGAGAAGAGCCTCTTCTCTTGCTCTATACTCTTGGTTTGAGAAGAGCCTCTTCTCTTAGATACCAAGGTGCTCCCCCAATGGCTCCTCATGCCCGATATTTATAGTTAAATTGAAGAAGAAGGGGTTTATGGGTTGTGGCCAAGAAGAGGAGCTCTTTATGGAGGATATCTTGGCAATCCAGCAATCTAGAAACTTTTAAGATGCGATTTGATACTAGCAATCTGATCTTTGAGGTTGAGAGAGGCTGCCAAAGATGCCATGATTGATTCGCCTGGCTCTCAAATGATCTTGCTCCAATCTAGGCCTTCTGTGGAACTAAGAAAAAGGGGAGATTGTTGGAGCCTTCTGCTGCGATTGAGGAGGATTACTTAGGTTGTTTTTCATGCTTTCAACATCTCCCAATTTTGGGAAGAGAGAGAGAAATTGGCACCATTTTTTTAAACCAAAAAAAAGGGGAGGGGGAGGGGTGGCCTCTTTGTCAATTTCTCCTTCTTATAAGCCTTCTTTTAAAGCTTAAGCTTTAAAGCTTTAAGTTTTCTCTTCCTTACTCTCTTAGGCATCTAAGTTTTAAATGTGCTTAGTTAATTTCCAACTTGGGGGTCATGATCACCATGCGTATGGCAATTCACGTGAAGGGTGTTTGCTGATTTTATCGGTCCTAAAAGGTGTCGAGTTGCGAAATTTTGGTTTATTTCATTTGAGACTCCCTTCTAATGGTCTAAAATCTCCAATCCTAATTACAAGAAGTTGAGAAGATCGAAAATAAAAGTTGAAATATCACATACACTTCCTCAACTGCTCTAACCTCAAAGATTGCTCATTAATTAGAGATTGTATGAGATAAATCTCCATAGGTATACTCCACAATCAGGCTTTCTTATAGACTTATGTGCTTGTGACTCACAATTTCTCACTTGAGTGAGGCTATGATACCATGAAAAGATAGGAGAGAGAGAGAGAGATAGAGAGACAGAGAGAGGGATCTTGAGCTCTTACAAGGCACACAACACATAGAGGATGTGCTCAAGATAAGAAGCTTTAAATGTTGTTCTTTCTTCTTTTTCTTATTCTCTTCTTCTACTTCACAATAATAATGTATAGAAGATAAAGGGAAAATCCAACATGAAAATATGTAAGTGGTCCATAATGTGAACACGCTAATGAGTAAGATGACTAAACAGATACACAAAAGATTAAGGGAAAATCCAACATAAAAATATGTAAGGGGTCCATAGTGTGAACATGCTAATGATTAAGATGACTAGATAGATATCCCATAACTTGAGCGGGTGGATTCTCTAGCTCTACATAATATTACTAGAAGCATATGCCAATGTAGGTAGGTTTTACACCAATGATATGAACACGAAAATAGTCATTGAGGTATATAAGTGTCAACTTGTATTGAGCTTGACATCCCAATGAGAGAGAGAGAGAGAGAGAGAGAGCTATAAATTTGTGTTTCATAATCTCTTTTTGAATTTGTAATCTTCTTTTGAAAATTTTCACTTGTCTACATAGACCGCCTTAAAATGTGTCCCTTGACCTACCAAAATATTGGGTCTTAAAGAGCTCAAGTGTGTGTGTGTGCGTGTGCGTGTGCGTGTGCGTGTGCATGTGCATGTGCATGTGCGTGTGCATGTGCATGTGCATGTGCATGTGCGCGCGCGTGTGTGTGTGTGTGTGTGTGCGTGCGCATGCACATGCATGCACGTTTGCCTGTGCATGTGTGTGTGTAATGTGTAACTGTGTATATATCAATCTATGCAATGTATGTTTACGTGTATATGGTGTGCACACATCTTTTCAACTTTATGTGACATCTCATGTATGATTGGAAAAGCTTACATACTTATGGCATTGCAAAACTTTAACAAGTGTAAAACACTATCGAATGTAAATTACTCTAAGGTATTTATAAACACATTTAGAATAAATAATCTAAATTTAGTGTGTCTGCAGAAAAACATAATTCTCATTATGAGAAATATCAAGGTTGTATACTATCATATGCATGTGTGTGTGTGTGTATAGATGCATTTCTTTACATGTATGCATGCATAGATGAATGCGTACACATGTGCTCATAAGTAATATATAGATATTGATCCATTCATAATGCAATTCTCTCTTACATACACAAACACAATGGGGCACTCTTCCTAGACACATACATTTGACATTAGTGTGCTTACATAGGCCATAATTATTGTATTTGTTTCTAGAAATAAAGGCATATGTATGTATATGTGTCTACATATATAAGTGTTATGTATATACATACATATATATGTTGCCATTTACCTAATAAGCAAAAGAACAAAATAAATTCTCCCTCAATGTTAAAAACCTCATATTTGACACTTCATTCCTATAATGAAAGAATAGTCAAATGGAGATAATGATCACACAAATAAAGAACAACAACTCAAAACTCTAGTTGAGCATAAATAAATGATATCAAACATGATTATAATCCAAAGAAGCAATTTCTCAAGTGCAATTGAGCCCCAAGTGCACCTCAAGGTGTAACCCACCTTGGAAAATACAACATATTTTTTAGCCCCTCTCCATACATCCTCTACATGAGTGTGAGTGCATGCACGAGTGGGTAGATTAGGCCACAATTTGTCTCTCCTTTACACCACTTATGCAAGTTTGGCTACATATTTCCTATCACCTCATTGGCATCTACTTCTTACAACTCCAACTATGATTGCATGCCCGTTGCATGTGCATCTTCTATCCACTATGATGGGGAAATGATGATATTGAGACTTAGGTTATTCATACACAATTTAAACCCCTCTTCATTGATATGTTCGTTTTTTTAATGGGCAAAGTCATCATTATCACATGCTATTTTCACAAGTTGTAGAAAGAAAAAAATAAAAACGAAATGACGATAATGAACAACTCATTACAAACTTTACCAATGGATTGACAAATATATTCATACATTTTTCACAACTTGTACACATACTTCAAGCTTACATGCATAGATACATAAGATAGGTTTAAGTTTGGGAGACCAAAAGAAAAACCTTGCCTTTCAACTCAAGCTAAATGATTGAGATAGAGAGGATAACTAAATTTTAATTGATTATAACTTCATTTTAAAGGCTTTGCAAAATTTTAGGTACATGTTTCTTTAGGATATAGTGATCTTGCCAACATGAGAGAGAGAGAGAGAGAGAGAGAGAGATGAATAGTTGCCAAATCAAGGTAGTCACTACCAACACATATCCTTTTGAATCTAAGTGTGAGCTCCCTTTGGATGTATTAATACATGCATTTGTTGATGTCAATATGTCATATGAATCCATTCTGAAGTGGGCACCATTTATGCCCTCTAAGACCATCTCCAAGCTGCCATTACTCTCCAAATGTCACATTCCTTGTAGTGCACATCCACATATAGATTTTGGAGAATTGTGCCTCTTCATCTATGTAGCAAGACAACCAATCCCATATTCATCTAGAAATCAATCTTGGTTGATCCCTCTCTTTAGAACAATAGTCTTGGTGCATGCCTACAAAAGAAAATGTCTATTAATGTGCAGTAGACATTGTTGACATCAATTAGTAAAAATATAGCCAAGTTCTAGAACATCATCCACCCATCACAAGTGCTTTTTCTACATTATGTCATGTGAAAATGGACATGCTACTTTGTTATGTCCTTGTTGGGCATGAAAGGTACACATTGGCCTCTTCATATACTAGGACATATATTATGGTAAAACCTCTGGCTATGCTAGCAAAGTTGGATGTCTAGCAATTCAGAAAAAGAAACTACTAGCTTTGTATACCATTTTCATTGCTTTGCTCATATTTTGTTTTGTTAGATATGCTCAATGCCCCACCCTCATAAGGTGCCACCAATGATCCATGGTTCTCAAAGTTATAAGGCCCCCATTATGAGGAGAAGCCATATGTGAGCTCAGAAATTGGTTGAGTCTTGGCTTGTATGTCAGATGAGGTCTATGTGACCGGATGGCAAAAAGGTGACCATTGTGGGTCTAATCTTTGGGTTAGACAAAGTAGTTAAGCTGTAGCAACTTGAGGCACATTGCATCGAGTTGCGGGGTAAGAGAATTATCAGGGGCCCTAGCCAATGGTAAAGGGAATATTCCCTAGAATATTCCCTGGCGAACTAGTGGAGGTGCACATGGAAGGTCAACATACACATTTGCACATGGAAGGTCAACAGACATAGGTGCATATGGAAGGTCATCCATCATGACCCCCTTCACAAGCTATACAAGCTAAACCCCTTCACAGCCATCTATTATCCATCTTTCACCCAATCAGGGTTGTTCCAGCTAGCCTTAAGCTCTTCACCTATCTTCTGTCTAGATCACCATCTAAGCTTCACAATGGAAGCGCACAGGTGGACAGAGCCATCTTTGTATCAGTTGTTTGGAGATAAATAAATTTTGTTATTCTCCTCTTATCTGTTATCTCTTTCTCAGATTTTGTTCGTTGCACCGTGTAATTTTTTACATGGTATTAGAGCCCAGGGGGCTCTAGGGATCGAAGCGTGCGCAAGAGGCAAAGGCTTCAACAGTAAAGAGGAACAATGTCGTCTTCCAAAACCGGTTCTAGCGCATCAGGAAGTGGTGCAGGAGGTGGTGCTACTGTGTCAGCTATTCAAACACTGAGGATTCATCCACCAACTTTCAACGAAGGCAAGTTAGATGGTACAAACTACACCTTGTGGAAGTTCAAAATTACAACTATCCTTGATTCTTATGAGCTTTTGGAGACTGTGCTGGGGACTGACGTAGAACCACAGCCTACCCCCGACCCATCAAATTCTAGTGTGATGATTCCTGCGAATGTAAATCTTCTACGAGCTTGGAAACAAAGGAATGTAGATGCATTGTGTGCCTTAGTTACAAGTTGTTCTGACAGTGTTCTGACTTTGATTCAGCATACAACCAAAGCCTAAGGAGTCAGTATGAAACACGAAACTAAACAAGGATTCAAAACTTGGAGAATCAACTAGTAGTGGAGAAGTTTGTTGAAGGAGAGACAGTTGAAGCATTCATCACTTGGATTAAGAATCTACGCGACTAGATGGCTGGTGCTAGGATACAAAAGACTAGCGAAGAGCTAGCTCGGAGGTGTCTTCGGATTTGTCCACAAAAGTTTGATAGACTAGTAACTTCCCTTAATACTCAAATGAGACCTCAAGCTTTGACTTTTGAGGAGTTTTGTGCATTATTGATGGAGGAGGAGTTGAGGCTGAAAGCCCGAGAAGGAAGCAACAATTGAGATGCTGCATTCTCTGCCAATGCAAAAGGCAAAGGTGGTTCCTCCACCAAAAATGATTGTGACAAAAAGAAGAAGGGCGGTAAGAAGAAGTTTCAAGGAGAGTGCTTCTATTGTAAGAAGAAAGGACATGCAATCACAGATTGTCATGTCAAGAAGGCAAATGAAAAGAATAGCACCCTTAAAAGTAAAGAAAAAGAGACAGCCAATACGACTGGAAGCAGAGTTGGAGTTATTCATGGCGACCATTGAGGAAGTGTGCTCCTCAGCACAAGAAGAATCTACCACTGACTCATGGGTGTTGGATAGTGGGGCCTCCCGTCACATGACCAACAAGAAAGGTCTATATAGTTCTATGCAGCCTCTGCAAGAATCCATCACTGTGATGGTTGGAAATGATGCAAAATGCCCTGCTATGGGCACATGTACTATTTCTTTTGTTGCTGCAAATGGCGAAGTCAAAAAGCTTTCAGATGTGTTGTATGTTCCTGAAATTAGGAGAAATATATTATCAGTTTTGCTGGCATAACTGATCTTGGTGATGAAGTGAGGTTCAAGAAGACATGTGCAAAAATTCTTGACAGTGCTAGCAAAATTGTTGGCAAAGGAGAAAGAAAGAACAATCTGTATGAGCTAAGTGCTCTTCCAGCCCACCACTGGAGTGGGCACAAGTAAGCTTTGGCATGAAAGGTATGGACACATCAGATTTGCAATGTTGAAGGAGATGCAAAAGCAAGGTATGGTTGCTCACCTACCTACAGTGACTGAATTGAAGGAACCATGTGAAGCTTGTATGATGGGCAAGCAACAGAGAAAGGCATTTCCACAGGAAAGCAAGATATAGAGCACAGGCTCCTCTAGAGTTGGTGCATGATGCTGACTTGTGCGGTAAGATGCCTACACAAGCCTTGGGGGGATCTTATTTTATGTTGATTGTTGACGACTACAGAAGGAAGATGTAGATGTACTTCCTTTGTGATAAGGCTCAAGCTTTTGGTAAGTTTAAAGAATAGCTAAAACTTGTTGAGAATGAAACAGGGAAAAGTGTGAAGAAATTTAGAACAGATGGTGGCGGTGAGTTCAACTCAAAGGAGTTTGAAGACTTTTGCAAGAGCAAAGGGATCAAGCGTCAATTGACGACGCCTCACACACCTTAGCAGAATGATGTTGTGGAATGCAGGAATCGCACCATTGTAGAGATGGCAAGATGCATGCTAAAGGGCAAGGGATTGCCTAACCATTTTTGGGCTGAAACTGTTAATATTGTAGTCTACATTCTAAATCGGGGCTACACAAAGGCTCTCAAGGAAAAAACACCTCGTGAGGCTTACATTGGTAAGAAACCATCTGTCTCACATTTCAGAATTTTTGGATGTGAATGTTATGCACATGTTCCAAATGAGAAGAGAAACAAGTTAAAACCAAAAAGTAGAAAATGTATCTTCTTGGGTTATAGTGATGAGCAGAAGGCTTACAAATTATATGACCAAGAGGCAAAGAAGATCATCGCGAGCCGTGATGTGGTGTTCAAGGAGGAGCCGCATACAGTGGAGGAGGAGAAGGCAAGTTCTTCCACTTTATCATCAAGTGAAGAAGTAGTCCACTATGAACCTGTCCCAAGAGCTATCCCTATCCTTAAGGAGGAGGAAGCATCATCTTCAGATGATGAGGAAAAAGTTCACCAACCTAACATCACCCCACCACCGGAAAAGCCATTGGGTGAAGCAGCTCTATGACCACAATAATCCTATGCCTGCATCTGTTGAGGAGAAGGCAGATGGACCAAGGAGGTCTCAGAGAATAGAGGAGCAAAGGATGGCTTCTGCTCACATAGTCAATATGGCCTTGATGGCTGAGATTATGAGAGAAGTAAAGGAGCCAACTAACTTGGAAGAAGCAATCTGGAAGGTAAAGTACAAGGCTAATGGTACCTTAGAAAAGTACAAAGCCAGACTGGTTGCCCACGGATTTTCACAGGTTGAAGGGTTTGATTTTCAAGAGTCATTTGCCCCAACTGCCAGAATGACCACTATTCGCATAGTACTTGCAATAGCCGCCCACAAGTAGTGGTCAGTTTACCAAATGGATGTTAAATCATTGTTCTTAAATGGTGACCTCAAGGAGGAGGTCTACGTGGCTCAGTCACCAGGGTTTGAGGCCCCCCATTCTAAGAACAAAGTGTGTAAGCTAAAGAAGGCATTGTATGGGCTAAAACAAGCCCCCAAAGCATGGTACCAGTGGATATATAAGTTCTTTTTAAGCTTAAGCTTCAAAAGATGTGCCTCAAATGATAACTTGTATGTTTACATGGATGGTAAAAAGTCTATAGTGATTGTCCTATATGTGGATGACCTTCTTATTACATGTGACTATGAAGATATGATCAACCAAACTCGAAAGGCTTTGAGTTTTGATTTTGAAATGATAGACTTAGGCTTGATGCACTATTGTTTGGGGATTGAAGTCTGGCAAGAGCTAGGAAGGATCTTCATCTCTCAGAGGAAGTATGCATGGGAGATCTTGAAGGCATTTGGCATGATCGAGTGCAAGGAGATAGCTACACCTATGGAGGTGAATGCAAAGTTATCCATCGAGGATACATCAGCACTAGTAGACATTGGGAGGTACAGGAGGTTGGATCTACTTGTGTAACACCAGACTAGATATCAGTTTTGATGTTAGTGTTTTGAGCAGGTTCTCAAACAAACCTCATGAGAGTCATTGGAAAGCTGGGATGTAGGTGCTTAGATACTTGAAGGAAACTCTTGACTATGGTATCACATACAGTTCCAGAACTTCTCTTGTGGGGAATTGTGACTCAGATTGGGCAGGAGACAGTGATTCCAGGAAGTGTGTTTCTGGTTATTGTTTCTCTTTAGGTTCAGGGATTTTCTCTTGGATTAGTAAGAAGCAGCCAACAGTGGCATTGTCTTCTACCGAAGCAGAGTACAAGGCAGCTTGTTTTGCTGCATGTGAAGCAGTATGGTTGAGAAGGATCCTATGGCATATGGGAGTGCAGGATGAAGAACCAACTGTGCTAAGATATGACAATCAGAGTTACATCGCCATTGCCAAAAATCCAGTGTTTCATGCGCGCACCAAACATATAGAGATCTAGTATCACTATGTGCATGATTTGATCGAGGATGGGATAATGGAGCTGGTCTATTGTCCAACAGAGGAGAATGGAGCGGATATATTCACCAAAGCACTTACTAAGGATCTGCTTCAAGTTCATCTTCAGAGACTTAGCATTGGGCTGAGGATATAGTTCACCTGCGGGTGGACATTGAGGGGGGGTGTTAGATATGCTCAATGCCCCACCCTCATAAAGTGCCTCCAATGATCCATGGTGCTCAAAGTTGTAAGGCCCCCATTATGAGGAGAAGCCATATGTAAGCCCGGACATTGGTTGAGTCCTGACTTGTATGTTAGATGAGGTCTATGTGACCGGATGGCAAAAAGGTGACCCTTGTGGGTCTAATCTTTGGGTTAGACAGAGTAGTTAAGCTGGTAGCAACTCGAGGCACGTTGCGTCGAGTTGTGGGGTAAGAGAGTTATCTGGGGCCCTAGCCAATGGTAAATGGAATATTCCCTAGAATATTCCTTGACCAACTAGTGGAGGTGCACATGGAAGGTCAACAAACACGGGCACATGGAAGGTCAATAGACACATGTGCATATGGAAGGTCAACAAACACATGGGCACATGGAAGGTCAACAGGCACAGGTGCATATGGAAGTTCATCCATCATGACCCCCTTCACAAGCTATAAAAGCTAAACCCCTTCACAGCCATCTATTATCCATCTTTCACCCAATCATGGTTGTTCTAGCCACCCTTAAGCTCTTCACCTATCTTCTATCTAGATCGCCATCTAAGCTTCATAGTGGAAGCGCACGAGTGGACAAAGCCATATTTGTATCAGTTGTTTGGAGATAAAGAAATTTTGTTATTCTCCTCTTATCTATTGTGTACTCTCTATCTCTTTCTCAGATTTTGTTTGTTGCGCCGTGTAATTTTTTACATGTTTATCACCTCCCTTTAGGTAAACAAGTATTTCTCCCATGAGTACGAGTCTTACACAAATCACATAATCCACTATCAAATGAAAAGGATTCCAACACAATATACCAATCATTGAGTTTTGGAGCTATACATTATTAGCCCCAACCAAGTCTTTTCTATCTTTTGAAATCTAGGAATTCCTAGCCTTCTTAATCTTTTGTCTTCTACTTGGATTTCTTCCCCTCTTCCAATGCCGCTCAATATAGGAGCTTTGTGATACCCGAGAAATCCTCTTTATCCAACCTTCCCTCCTCCAAAGGTAAAATTAAATCATTTTGAGATTTGGGAGACTTCATGGACTTGTGATTCTTCTTTGAAAATTTTATCCATGAGGGAAAACACAACATAGCCTATAATCCATATTTAATCTGAGTTGCACTCGATCCTCCAATGTGTTTGCTATTAAACCTAGAGCAGTCAAAGAATGTCACAAATCTCTTTAAAATCAAGTGGCAAAATAAGCATTCATATATCCAAAGTTGGTATTTGTGGCTTCTCAATAGCAAGATACATTGCACTCTCATCCCTTGCTCCATTGAAGTAAGCCATTCCAAAATATGTGTCAATTTCTTTTTCAATTGAGAAAACTGACTAGTAACTTTCTTTCACAGGGTGCCCAAGGAACCATGTCTTTTCACATTGGTACTCCTTGGATATTAGCCACATTGGATGTGAGCATTTAGTCATAAAAATTCTCACCATAAAGGTCCAAAGACTCTAATATCATAATAAGGCAATCTAGTGTCACCATTGTAGTAGTGATAATAGAACTACTAGTTAGGTCCAAAATAGTACAATTGGAAGACATTGTAGTTACATAAACATTTTTTTAAAAAGTTAGTACTAAGTGGTTCACTAGGAAAAGAAAGGTTTATAGAATTGAAAAAGTCATCATCAAACAATACATCTATAGAGGCATTCTTGACCTTAGGAGTAAAATAAAAAATTGAGAGCCAATGGTGAACATGAGAAAATAATAAGAACTCGAACAACAAGAATATTTTTAAATGCAAGAGTAGTTGGTGGACCTTGAGAGCACATCCACATACCTGTCAGATGGACTTCCAATTGGGCAACTATTGAATGACCTACTAGTGGCAGTAATGAAATGCCATTGCAACCTTTCTCCCCCACCAATCTAAGTCACACTAAATATTAATGATTGTTATCACCAAACTTGGTCACTAAGTATTAATGATCGTTGTCACCATAGGAAATTGTATCTCATCATTGATAAGCTTATTAGTTGAAGATTTAACCAAGGCATTTGTTGTGAGAGCAATGAATGCATATTACAAACATGATGTGCTAACCACCTCTATTATACTCAAACAAACATTAACCAAAAATTGAAAGAATGTAAGTTAGCAAGAGGTAAATAGAGACATGAGCACACAAAAAAAATATCAAACATTATGCAAAGCATTATTTTGTGCTTTTTGTTTTCCTTGCTTGAACTACTTGATTTTGCTAATAATTCTGAAGTCCTATCAAATTTTTTTAAGACCTAAATCAATCCTACATGCTAAAGGTGCTCCATTGGTAAATAAAGAGTTGTTTATTTGTTTGGTGAATTTATTTGTTTACCTATTATGAATCAATATATCTAGGAGAATATAGCAATAATAGACCTTCAAGATTGTAAATGGGAAACCATTGAAGCAAATAGCCATTGCAAGTATGTATCCAAAAAAACTCAAGTCCAAAGCTTATAGCTCAACATAAACATATTTGAGCAAAATAATCCATTCCAAGCATCAAGACAACCATGTAACATCCCCAAAGCACCTGTAGATATTCAATACATAAACATTCACTTTATATGCTTGTTTCCCACATGATATTACAACAAAGAGCCCTTTAATAATAGTGCAATTCAAGCAAATGTAATATCCCAAACCATAAGAACAAGGCTTATGGGGGGAGGGAAGAAATTAACAAAGGAATTATAACTTTAATAGGGTGAAAAAAAAAAGAACACGATTCATCAACTGATTGACAAATGAGCCAAGCTGCCACCACCTCCTTTTGGACTACTGATCATCATTGTCACCACTAATACGAATCATTGTCACCACTCACTATCATCACCTCTTAGACTGATCATCATCACCACCACTAATACCAATCACCTACTTGATAGCTCCAAAGCCATTATATGCCCTAAAGTGAGTGTGTGAAGAGAAGAGGTGGAGAAGAATAGAAGAGGATGAGAAGGGAAGGAGGAGAAGAGAAGAGATGGAGAAGAAGGGAAAAGAAGGAGGAGAAGAGAAGAGGTGGACAAGTAGGGAAGAGGAGGAGGAAGAGAAGAGAAGAGAAGAAGAGGAAGAAAAAAAAACTAAGAGGATAGGGAAGGAGAAGAGAAGAAATTAGGGAAAGATAGATTATGAGAAGAGGAAAATTGAGAAAAAGAGAGTGAAAGAAGAAGAGAGAGTGTGACAAGAAGAAGAGCAAGAGGATTTCATCATCAACCATCACGAAAGAGAGCCCCATTCCAACTTGCGACAGATTCATCCACCCTTCGTGCCTCTAGTACCCATGGAACATCCCCATTCTCCTCTCTATAAAGTCTCTAACCATTCGAAGTTCTAATCAAGACCAAGCTCAAAGCTAGCATACATAGACTTCCTACTTGTGATGGCCTCAAAGAGGCCATATTTTGGAGCCAAGAGCATGAGATTTACAAATACGATTATGAACATGGACAACATGTTATCGCACGTAACACAAACCAATTTATTTCACACATTAATGATCATTTATTAATACATGAATAGGAATATAAATAAAAGAGTTTCAATATTTAATGAAAAAGTTATAGATTAATAAAAATGAAAATTCAATAGGAAAGAAATGTTAGAATATATGGGGGTATTAATTTAGAGTTTTAAAATTTGAAAGGTAGGATAAATTGTATGATGTTGCAATGCATTAAATAAATTCTCACTAGCTGCATATAAACAAAAACTACATTAAAAATATTTATTTTAGCTATAGAGAGAAGTGAAATTTGTATCAAGTATATTTCGTTTAGCTATAGGAAAAAGTAAAATTTGCATCGAGAATATTTCTTTAGTATTTTCAAATTCATAAACACAAAGGATTATTTTCTTAGTATTTATAAATCATATAAAGTGAATTAAGATAAATAAATGAGGTAATTAAAAGTACCCTCTTTGGAGAAAATTTCACCATTATCAATTAAATATAAATTATTAAATTGTATACATGGTTCATTAAAATTTATTGAATTGTGTATGTAACTATTAGAACCTAGGATATTGGAATCAATTCATTTTGCCAACATGACAAAGTGAAATACAAGACCTAGGTCATGAAGGAATCAAAGGGATGATATAATTCTTCTTTGAGAAAAATAAAAATCTAAAGTTTCCTAGGAAAAATACTTGCCTTATTGACTCATATAGCTTCCAAGAAAAATTCATAATTCCAAGGTTCCAACTTAGTTTCCACAAATTAGGAAAATTTCAAGACTCATAATAAGGTTAAGCATCCAACCTTTAACAAGGGTTATGGTCAAGATTATGAACAAAGACTATGATAAATAAGGAAAGATTCAATTAAGGAAGACTAATCAAATTTTAGATCTTTTAAAGAAAGAAAGACTTAGAAAAAAAATCCAAAAGGAAACTAGGAGAAATCCAAGAAGTTAGAAATAGGACCAAGTTGGAAAGAATTACTACTAAGTTAAGACCTTGCCTAGGTTGCCTCCTTGTTTGCGCAAAAATATTGCTTGAGGAAGAATTACCAGAGATTGAATTGAATCAATATCCTAATGTACTTAGTTTGCAATAGGATAAAAGGAAAAGCACGTTAGACCTACCCCAAGGCTAGCTATGGATCTCTTTTCCAAGGGAGATTAGCTTTGCTACCTCAAAGAGTTTGAACTGACCTTGATGGTGAGAGGTTTCTCTGTAGGGGAATCCTTGGGAAAGAGGAGTTGAGGATGCCAAGGAAGCTC
This sequence comes from Lygodium microphyllum, assembly GCF_053477565.2. NCBI lineage: Eukaryota > Viridiplantae > Streptophyta > Polypodiopsida > Schizaeales > Lygodiaceae > Lygodium > Lygodium microphyllum. The sequence continues at coordinate 14,441,363 of NW_028229514.1, forward strand.
TGGCCAATAAACTCTTAGACTCCTAGGAATCGTCTAAAACCCTTGCATGACTCAAGACAGACTTCTAGAGGATCTTGATACTAATTAGGGGTGGACATCTTGATAAAATAAAGGCATTCGTGATGTTCTTCCATATTATGGATGGAAGGCCAACATTGTATAAGAGTCTCTATTAAATTAAGAAGCTATTTTTCAAAGGATTGTTTTCATTGTTGTGCGTTGTAACTTTAATTACATGAATAAACATTGTGACTAAAGGGACTAACTAAGGAAGCCAATTTTATATGTGCAAAATAAATGTGTTATGACAATAAGACAACTAAAACAAAACCTCAAGAAAATTAGGAGGGCAAGATCCCCGAAGATCTGTCCTATAGATAGGTAGTCTCGATGAGTTGAGAGTTTTTCTTAAGACGCTAGATTTAAGAAATGACTAAATACATGACTATCTAGTGCAAATCCCAATCAAATGCCATTTTAGGAGAATAGATTAGAGACTATACCCTATAGGTAGAGGGATCAAAGCATATTGCTCCCCCTCATTTCTTACTCACTATGAACCAAGTGCAGTATTGATTTACTTCGGTCTGAGATAGCTTTTAAATAATGTAATGTCTCTTAAACTGATGCTAGTTAATGCAAATAGAAGACCTTAGTTCACTTACAACCTAAAATTCATGTTGATTCTCATAGGAACGGTCAACACCTTTTGTTGTGAAGTAGACTCAAGAGAGTCTAGGAAACAAACCTCGTGTTATTCAAAAGAGTATGGCATTGAGATTGAGCATGTCACAATTACCAACAATTGATACTTTGTTCTTCCCTGTAGATGATGTTTTTGGTCCACTAGAGCCATGATTCTTGCTTTTCTTTATGCACATAACTATCGTCATCATCCAATGCATCACGACTAGATGCATAGCAGCTGCTCATCTCGTCAAAAATAATACCCCTGCTCACGTTAAACTCTCATGTGTGATAAGGTCATAACAATGATATCCTTTCTACTCTAAAGAGTCTCTAATAAAAATACATTTTTCAACCTTTGGATCAAGCTTCTTTCATAACTCATCAAGCACATGAATATATGTAATACAACCAAACACTTTCAAGTGTGATACAACTAACTTCTTACCTATACAACATTCTTTGGGGGCCGTTCCATGAGCTACAGCTATAAGAGTTTTGTTCATAATATAGATAGTAGTATAAACAACTTTTGACCACAAATGTTTTGGCAAATTCTTTTAAGCCATCAATGCCTGTGCAACTTTTACAATATGTCTATTTTTCCATGCTTCACACACTTTATGAAATTATGCAAATCTAAAACCAAGTAACCCTATAACTAACACTTTGGAATGCATTAATTTCAACCTTTGCAAATTTTCATATCCAATACATTTGTGCCATATTTCAATGTCTACAACCATTCCTTTGCATTTAACATACATAGTAGCATTCACAATAGGAATTCCAACATATAAAGTGAACATGCAGCCAACTCTACTTCATTTTGCAACTAACCTACACTTATCATTAAAATCTTTCACAAACCAGCCTTCTATATTAAGCTAAGCATGCAATCCTTACTCTATCATTTAGCCAACATATACTAAATTCTTTGTGATCGATGGCATATGTAATACATCTGATGACTCTTTGTCCCACCATCATGCAAGGACAATGAAACTTTTCCAATGTGTAAAATTGGGTGGTATGAATCATCATCCCTCTACACATAACCTAGATGTTGTAAATCTTACATCTCTCCAACCTATTCAACATGACTAGTCATATGATTAGATGTGCCTAAATTAATATATCATACATCATCATGTGTCTCCTTTCCTATAACAATATTAGTTGTATGCTGCATAACAAACAGATACTCATTTCTATCCTATCTTCATTCTATCATAAAGATGATATATAGTTTCTTTGTTGCAATTTACCACTACAGATATCATCCTTCTTAGTATAACACTAGGCTATAATATAATCTATTTTATCACAATAACGACAAACAATACCAAAATCACTAGAACCTCTGTTCTATCATCCACCTCTTTCTCTGGAGCTCCCCCTGCCTCTCAAGTTTCCATAGCCTCTTAAAACCTACATTTCACTAAATTACTAATCTAACATGTTTTACCAGTTATCATCATTAACACACCCCATACCATGAACTCTTGAAGAGGATCTACAATGTTCTCTTCTTAAACTTGAGTAAAATTCTTTAACATATTCACCACTTCTTTCATATAATTCATCTTGCATGTTAATCTCTTCAATGATCATGAGAGAGACCAACTCATCGAAATTTGGAAATGGCTTCCATATATACATAGGAGTAACAAATGATTTCCAAGCCTTTTCATTATTAAGACCACCCAAAGTAGATGATACCAAATCATTATCGTCAGGCATTGCATCAATAGCTGCTAAGACATTTGCAATACTTCTCACTTTCAAAACATACTCATTTATAGACATCTTCTCTTTCTTGAAAGTATTCAAGAAAGAGAAGAGTGTGTGTGTGTGTGTGGGAGTGAGGGATCAAGAGGGTGAAGCTCTTCACCACCCCCTCTTCTCTCTTCTTCTCTCTTCTCTTCTCTTCTCTTTTCACGTGCGCACAGTTATGGTGGATAGAGCTTGGAGATGGAGGAGGCTTGAGGACGCTTGAGCTAGCACCTAGGATCGTGGAGCTACCAGCGTGTGCGAGGGAGGAGGCAACTCATTTTGGCATCAAGGTAAGCTCACTACACCCCGAGAGGATCAACAGCACGTCGGCTAGGTGAGAAATAGCCATGAGAGCTCGCTTGGAACGCTTAAAACAATAAGCGATCCATGGGTCTTGGTGGTTGAGTGAAAGCTCCCATATTTTGGTTCCGTTGCCGAGACTTAAGCTTGAGCACTTGTGCGCCTCATATTGAGCATCAAAATAAGGGATTCATCCCCAAACTGGAGCTTGAGATAGGTAGGAAGTTTGGGGTTTTTTTATCTTCAAAACAAGTAAGTATTTTGGGTTATTTTGTTGGTTTGATGATTGGGAAAGATGGAGAAATCATTTCAGTTTTTGCCTTCAATCTTTGTTGCATTTAGAGTAGGTTAGGATTAGGAAATCGGATAGGAAAAGCGTAGGGTTTGCTGTTGTAAAAGGGAAAAAAAGAGTGCTTGGGATGTTTAATGTCGGTGAGTGAGCGATTGGGGACATCAAAACCTTATCTCGGAAGGTGTTTAAGAGCCAAGAGGTCAAGGAAGAGCTCATTTCACACCCTAACATTGAGAGAGAGAGAAAGAGAGTGTTTCCAACACTGATTCGATTCAACGTTGCCATTGGGGAGTTCTTCGCACAATCCAGGTACATCAAAACCTCCCTGCTATGTATTTGTTGTGATCTGGAAGGCGGCATGCATGGTGGTTGTGCAGATCGTTAGATTCAACAAAATCATCTTCGACGTGGCCATCATCGCACTGTTGGGGGTAAAGGCGCCTCCGTCTAGCTTCCCGTGTATTACTACACTGACAGTACCCGCCATTGCACACTGCAGGTGGCAGGCACCCATCATAATCACTTATTCTTTATTCTTTTAGTGATAGTTTGAATAAAGGAAGGCCCGACCACACATTGTGGTTGTCGGAGTTCCCATTTCTTGTCTCTCTCTTTCTTGCTCTTGCTCTCTTACCATAGCTCTCGCGTGCAAGCTTCGATCCTTCAAACCTTTCAACTGGTATTAGAGCAGGTCCTTCGCGAGTGCTTCCTGGCCTTCCCCTGCATCTACACAAGGTAAGAACTTGCTTCTTACTCAGTTCTCAGCTATTCCTTGACATGAACAGCAGGGTTTCGTGAAGAGGCAGCCATAGCTTCCATCATTGAAGCTTGTTCTCTTCACCTCTTGCTTGGACTTGTCCTAGGCTTGTGTAGGCCTACTGTAGGCCTTCATTGGGCTCTTGCTTATCCCCTACCCACCCTAATTTGGCCCCTCAAGTACAGCAACATGCTCACGTTTTATTTGCGCCTGTTTGCAAAAAATGACTCAAAAATCACTCTTTTTGTCATATCTCAGGCATTCGAAACCTGATTCAGGCAAGGTAAGAGTCTAAGGTGGGGTTTTGGCACACTCCAGACGCAATGGTAATGTTGAATTTGCCAAATTTTGATGACATAATATTTTGCAATAGATTTCAAGTCTGAGACAGCATGTATTTGTATGCCTATGGCTTATGTGATGCTTCTACTGATGTCTATTGATACCAAATCACTTGTGGATGTTATGCCTCTTATGTGAGACGCATTTGGAGCTGATTTAGCTTAGTCATTAATTATTTTGAGCAGTCCTAGATCTGGCCAAAACAGGGCAGCACGTATCTCTTGAAGCCTATGCTTACTGGGATTGATCACTTGATACATATTGAGGCCCGCATGATGTCTACATGTATGGAGATGCTATGTCAATGGATTGCCATCATTTTGGTACTAATTTGAGGCCTAAAATACTCAGTCTGGAGCAGTGAATTTTTGTTGTAAACAATTGGGCTGAAGCTATTCTACTCATGTATGCTTATGCCTATGCTATTCGGGTCATGTCTTGGAGATGTATATTAATGTATTGACCATCGAGTTTGGAAAAGAGTTCAACATTGCTTCTTAATCATTGGTTGAGCTTGAGCTTGACTTTCCATAGCATTTGGATATTTATCTTGGATGTATCTTGGCACTTATTGGTTTATGCTTGACCACTTTGGACATGCACTTATGCTCATGTCACCTACCTATGTCAGTTACATTGTTTGACCTTGGATGCTATTGGAGCTTTACTTGGGCTTGACATTCGATTGTCTGGAGCATATTTTGGAGATTTATTGGCTTGCCATAGTTTATTTTGGGATATACTTGATGTCTATGGATGCTAAATATGGATGTCACACGGCCTCCATGTCCAAGATGTCTCATTGATGCTTGATCTTTGGACACTTGTCACTGGTGCTTGTACATGCTTTGTTTGAGCTTTGTTGCTTGATATTTATGGTCTTTGTGCCTGTGGAAGCATCTTTGGATGCTTGACAGACATTGAGCAGGCGGTCTATGCTATTTGAGCTTTTGAGACTATTTGGGATTTCTTACCCTTTGGGATGATGCATGGTTCATATGTCTTGGTTCCTTCCGATGCTTATGAGTTGAATCTTTGACTTGGGTCCCTTTCCTTGTGAGCTGACACCTACTTGTGTCAAGTCTTAGTAGTGACAGGCACACTTTGCTCCATTGACTTGGGGGTGTGCCTACTCACTGGCAGATATTTCATGACATGTTCGGGTGTTGGATTCATGCTTATCGACTATCATATGCCTATGTTATGACCGCATGATGTTGGTTATGGTATTGGCAGTATATGATTGACTTGGGATCGGCTTCTGGCATAGTTAGCTCTCATTTACTGAAATCTGTCATTTATTACAACAAGCTGAAATCTACATATTTTGAGCACTTCTCTGAGGCTAATGCTTACTATTTGATGTTATCTTGGTCATATTTGGTGGACAAGTGCTTCTCTTGGTAAAATCCACTCTTTCAGCCAGTTTTAGCAATGGTTTTAGTGCATTTTCTACTAATTACAGCAACTTGCAATTTTGTTTTTTTTTTTGCATTGATTTGGGATAGTATGGCTGGTCATCTGAAAGACACAGCTCTCTTTAACATTGCCAAGTTGGATGGTACCAACTATGGGTATTGGAAGTCCCAAATATGGTAGGTTTTGGTGCAAAAGTTGCAGATAAAACCCTTGCATTTCAAAGGTGTCAAACCTGAGGATATGGATGATGATGTTTGGATGGAAGTTTATGAGCTATGCCAGTCTACCATTATTTTTTCACTCTCAGAAGAGGTCCATCATAATGTTGTTGAAGATGAGAGTAAGAGTGCATGGGATTTATGGGAGAAGATTCAGGAGTTCTATGCACAGTAGAGTCTTGCTTCACATATGTATTGGCTGAAGCAGTTAATGGACCTTTGCATGAAGGAGGGGACCTCCCTTTCATCTCATTTCAGTTAGTTTCATCCTATCATGAAGATTCTATTATCACAGGATATTGAGTTCAAAGATAACTTGCACCCTTTGTTTCTGCTTAGCACCTTGCCTGAATCATGTGATGTCTTCCGTACTGCCATATGCATGAACAAGCTTGATGGGCTGAAAATCAAAGATGTTGAGAGTGCTTTATTGACTGAGGAAATCAATACGAGAAACAATGATGCTTCTCTCTCTTCACATGCATTGACCGTTAGAGGTGGCAGACATGGCAGGCATGATAATGATCATAAGAGCAGGGACTCTCAGAAGTCCAGGTCCAAGTCACGTGGTCACAATAAGTCCCGTGACGGAAGTCTGATCTTACCTATCATTATTGTGGGAAAGCAGGACATATTAGGCCGTAGTGCCATAAAATGCACGATGATAAGCGCAAGGAAAAGGGAAAAGATAAAGTGCAGGAAAAGTCTTCTGAGCGCAGCATAGTACCTACAAAGTCTAGTGTGAAGATAGAAGAGGTTAATGTCACACAGGCCACTGATTTAGATGACGATTACATACGTACAGCTTCTTCATGCGATGCCTTACAGACTTCTAAGATACACTCTATGTATGCGCAGTACTGGCTCTTGGATTCGGGTGTATCCTTTCATGTGATACCCTGTAGAGATTGGTTTCATACCTATCGTACCATGTCTGGTTCTGTGCGTCTTGGTGATGATAGGTCTCTTGACATTGTGGGCATTGGAGATATTGGGCTGCAATTTTCTTTTGGCAGTTCTTTTGTTTTGCATGATGTGCACCATGTACCTGCGTTGACTCGCAGCCTTATGTCAGCTGGACAGCTTGATGATGTAGGGTATTTTGTGTCTTTTGGAGACTGTGCATGGAAGATTACTTGTGGCAGGCTTGTTCTTGCAAGAGGTGACAAGTCTAGCAGCCTCTATCCCTTACTTATATCAGGAGCTACATTGGATCGTGTTTTGTTTGTGGATTCTATTCCCCATGTATCCCTTTGGCATGCTCATTTGGGGCGTATGTCTCTTAAAGAAATGAAAATGCTCTATGCTTTGCAGTATCTTCCGCCTTTTGACTCTTCCCATTTTGATTCTTGTGATCATTGTTTGTATGGTAGGAAGACTAGAAATACGCATAAAAAGTCTGGTAAGAAATGCATGGGTGAGCCCTTGGCTCTTGTACACTCAAATGTATGTGGGTACATGCCCTGTCAGTCACTTGGTGGGGTAAAGTACTTTGTTACTTTCATAGATGATTACTCATGTAAGGTTTGGGCTTATCCCATAAAGAGAAAATCCGATGTCTTAGACACATTTCAGCGTTGGCTTGCATTGGCAGAGAACTAGTCTGGGAAAAGGCTCAAATGCCTAAGGTCAGATAATGGGGGTGAGTATATATCACGTGCTTTTGAGCAATTTTGTAATGAGCGGGGTATTAAGCATCAGTTGACTACCCCTTACACCCCACCGCAGAATGGTATGGCTGAGCGCATGAACAGGATCATTTGGGAAAGGGTCCGTAGCATGCTTAGCCAGGCTAGCTATCGCAGCACTTTTGGGTTGAGGCAATTACTACTGCAGTGCATCTCATTAATAGGTCACCTAGTAGTGGCATAGACTTTCAGGTTGGAGAGGAGGTATGGGCAAGCAAGCCCCCCTCTTATGATCATTTACGAGTCTTTGGCTTTGAGGCATTCTACCATGTGCCCAAGGACAAATGCAATAAGCTCAATCCTAAGAGTGTCAAATCCATTATCATTGGCTATGGAGATGCGAGAGAGATGGGTTACCATCTATGGGATCCGCATGCGCGGAAAGTGATCTGCAGCCATGATATCATCTTTTATGAGGACAAAATGCATATGCAGCCTGAAAAAGTGGTTGAGGTATGCAGAGTTATCTTTCAAGAGGAGCCACCTGCTCCCGTTCGACCCGCTCCACGGCTAGTTAGACAGCACGCAACATCACCTGATGTTCATGGCCCAGATGTTAAACATGCTAATGTTCGATCAGGCACTGTAGAGCCTAGATTGAGGTGTTCTACTAGAGGTAGATGACCTCCTAAATGTTTTGTGCCCTCTATGGATTATGTACTAGTTATAGATGCAGGAGAGCCTCTTACTTATGATGAGGCTATGCACAGGGGTGATTGTCACTCTTGGGAGAGGGCTATGCAGTCTGAGCTTGACTCATTGCATAAGAATAAGACTTGGGATTTGGTTTCCTTGCCTCAGGGTAAGAAATCTTTTCCATGCAAGTGGGTGTACAAGCTGAAAAGTACCCTTGGACACCCCAAGCTGGCATACAAGGCTCGATTGGTTGCTAAAGGTTTTAAGCAGGAGCACGGTGTTGACTTTAATGAAGTATTTTCTCTTGTGGTCAAGATGACCACCCTACGTTTAGTCTTGGCCTTGGTTCCACAGCTTGACCTGGACTTGTACCAAATGGATGTCAAGACGGATTTTCTACATGGGGACTTGCATGATGAGGTTTACATGGAGCAGCCTAAGGGCTTTGCAGACCCTGGCGGGAAACACCTTGTGTGCAAACTAAAGAAGAGTCTATATGGCTTGAAACACGCACCTAGGGAATGGTACCATAAGTTTGATGCATTCATGTAGCCACAGGGCTATAGTCGCAGTGCTATGGATCCGTGCTTGTACACGAAGAAAGTCTGTGATGATTCTTTACTGATTTTGGTACTCTATGTGGATGACATGCTTCTAGCAGGGACAGCTCATGAGGAGCTAGATGCTCTTAAGGCTCAACTCAAGAAGAGCTTTGAGATGAAAGATCTGGGACATGCCTCTCTTATACTTGGTATGTGCATTATGTGCGATAGATCTCAGGGACTACTCTATATGTCACAAACGGAGTACATTCATAAAGTCCTTGAGCACTTTCGCATGCAGGATATTAAGCCTATTGGATGTCTGTTACCTTCTCATGTGAAGGTTTCACAAGCCGATTGTCCGCAAACAGATGAGCAAAGGGCTGAAATGGCCAAGATTCCCTATGTATCAGGCTTGGGCAGTCTTATGTATGCCATGATAGCCACCCGTCCAGATATAGCTTTTGTAACATTGATATTATGCCATGTCACACTGACATTGGTATAAAAGGAGAGGACATGTAATTTTACACATCTTTTTGACACATTAATACAATTACAGTCTTTCTCTCCCATTTTGCTCACAGCTTCTATGGCTTCTCCCTCTTTCCTGTCTTTCTCTCTCTAAATCTAGTATTTCTCTCTCCTCGTCACTCTTCTTCTCTCTCTTCCTGCAGTCTTTCTCTCTCTTCTGCAATCTTCTCTCTCCTCTTTCTCTCTCCCTAGTTCTCTCTCTAACACTTGCTCACGAAGAGCCTCACTACTGAGCACTTTGCCTTCCTTAGGAGATTGATGGGCATTGGATGAGATGACGTATTCTTCCTCATCCTGTTGTACATGTGTACATATTGTACTGTCTTTTCTTTTTTCTCTCTCTCACTGAGGCAGATTTGCCTTTAAGTGGGAGGTTGTTAGGGGTAAAGGCACCTCCGCCTAGCCGCCTGTGTATTACTACACTGACAATATCCACCACTACACGCTGTAGGTGGCGAGTGCCCGTCACAGTCACTTATTCTTTATTCTTTTAGTGATAGTTTGAATAAAGGAAGGCCCAGCCACACATTATGGTTGTTGAAGTTCCCATTTCTTGTCTCTCTCTTTCTTACTCTTGCTCTCCTGCCATAGCTTTCGCATGCAAGCTTTGATCCTTCTCACCTTTCATATGCGCGACTCGGCCCATTCTAGTGGATTGGGTTTGGGCCAAGTCCTAGAATTGGCCCTTGGCCCACTCAGACACTAAGCTCTTGGCCAACCCACTCAGACAAGTTACCATTCAGTCCTCAGTCGAATCACCCACTCGGCTCGGTGTCCTCAACCCATTCAAGTGACACACTCAGCCCACTTACCCTCAACCCGTCCGAGTGACTCTCCTCGGCCCACTTACCCTCAGCCCCTCCGAGTGACTCTCCTTGGCCCACTTACTCTTTGCCCATCCGAGTGACTCTCCTTGGCTCATTCGAGTCATACCGTCCAAGCTTTCCATTTGACCCTCGGCCGTGACAACTCGGCCCGCCCGAATCCATCACTTGGCCCCTGCAATTTGGACGAGTTGGGCCGAGTCATGATTTTTTCAAATTTTCAGGAAATTGGACTAGACCCAACTAGTCGGCCACGTAAACCTTCATGAGTCCGCCCAAAGCGCAAAACTCGATTCTAGCATAGGGAATAGGCAAATTTGTAGGACGCAGCCACTTAGCTGCTCAAGTAGGCTATTGCGAGAGCTAGAGTCCTAGTGATAGCTAGCTCAGCCAAAGACCCTGAACAATCCTAAAAGGGGCAAAACAACACAACGAGAAACCCTAAAACTTGACAACACGGCCGAAAATGGGTCAACAAGCCTATCAGGCCTAAAACAAAGTGAGAGTGTGTAAGCTGCTAAGTTACTTGTTCTTTGTGCTCACCCTGAATTTCTACACTTGAAGTATACTTAAGGACAGCTGAAAGCCCGATTGAGCACAAGTGCACGGGAAAGAACACACACACACACTAAGGAGAGATAAATTGAGGATTGGATGCAATAAGTCAAGGAACTCACTCAGAAAAACACCTCAAGGAACCCACCAATAGGAGAAGATCCCAAGACATAGAAGGATGACCAAAGCATAGAGTAGAACTAAGCAAGTGGCGCCAGAGAAGTGGATCTGACCAACTTGCTCAACCTGGTGGAGCACGAGAACATGATCATGATAGAGGAAAGCTCAAACCGCAGTCCAAATGAGGAACTTGACTTAGGAGTTTTTCTAGAGGCAATTCAACAGCTAGTGAGCATCTACGATGCACACGCTCGGTATGAGCACCACGGCAGAATAGTAGAGGCCATCATAATAGACTTGGAAGAGGAATGGAAGCTAGCCCACAAGGCACTGCAAGGCATAGTGAAATACAACCAAGGTCAGTGTGCTACGATCTTAAGGCAGAATGCAAAATTGTGTGAGGTACAGCGGATGTTGAACCTAGCAGGTGGGAATCAGACCAATCATGAGAGAGCCATGGAAGGAGGCTTGACATTGAGTGAGCTTCTCATGAAGCGATTGCTTGACAACACAGCAGTGGAGCAGAGTGCTACAGCACTAGTGATATCATTACTAACAGGATTAAGAGTAAACCAAGGCTCTAAGGGCCAGCCTAAAATCCCAATTGTTGCAAAGCAACTCGACAAGTACCAAACCCACGACGATCCATACAGCTTTCTAGAGCAATTCGAGCAAGTCTACGAGGCCAACGGCCTCACCGGCTTAACTCAACACTCTCAAGCATTCGAGCTTTGCCTAGGTGACAAGGGTAGGACTTGGTACACGAGTCTCGATACCGGAGAACGAGCAGATTTTAACAGCCTCAAAAACCACTTCATCAAGAGATTCTCCCAGCCCGGATACTCTAACAACCTACTAGTAAGACTGATGAATGTCAAGCAGAAAGAGAAAGAGGACATCCGCGACTATGTCACCCACATGAGGAGCCTCTTCAAGAGAATCCTCATGGGTGAATGGCCTACCGAAAGAGCAGTGTCCACTGTGTTTATCAATGGAATACGGAGTGAGAAGCTTTATAAGGCCTTAGCAAACAACTCAAGCTTGCAATGAGACTCGCTAGCTAGGGTGTTTGAAGAGGCCATTCGAGTAGACGACCAGCTGAAAGAGCGGACCTCCAAGAGCTCAAATTCAAAAGAGACCAACTTGCGAAGTTCAAAGAGAGAGTCAGTCTCTAGTGAACGATCAGGTCCAACGGCCTAGGACAAAGGGAAAGCCATTGAGACAAACCAAGACTTGGCTGAGATAAAAATGGAGATAGCCAAACTGCAGGATATATCAAGATGACCAACGCGCCCACACATCCAATGCATGTACTGTGGCAGAAACCACTTGTCAGCCGAGTGTCAAGACCCTAGGTCACAACCTTGCACTAATTGTGGTAGATTCGATCACGACGTTGCACATTGCAGATTACCTCCTTACGCACAACCATACGGCCAGCCATATCTAGCAAGCAGACCCCAAAAAATTTTCAGAAGGAGGACCCCATTGGCCCTTCCTACGCCTAACGACATTGAGCCGGTTGTTCCTAGAATGGACATAAACCCTACATGCATACCTAGACCACCTAGTCCCTATGTGACCCATCCACCAAGTGACGCTGCAGTCCACTACGTGGAGGAGCCAAATGAGGAAGAGACTTACATATACCCATACGTCTCGCACGACGACAATGTCAACGCAGTCCTTATGGACTATCGACCAGTATCGGTGATGGCGTTAGGAAGAGGCCGAGGTAGAGGCCCAGGAGCGCAAACGCAGGATTTAGTCACATATTGGCCTCGCGGTTATCCAGGGCACCTCTCATCACGGTCGTGAAAGGGAGCAACCAAATAGAGACAAGGCAGACCTAAGGTGCCCTAAGTGCGAAATCACTCATCTCTTCATTGACTATCCCAAGTGTAAACCATCCTCAAATTCAACCAATGTGCCATCTATCCCATTGGGGCTGTTCGGCATCGAGAACCTTGATGGGGAGGCCACATCTATCCCATTGCATGTCATGACCCGAGCACAAATGAAGTAGGCCGGCATATCGTTACCAGGTCCTAGCAACCTCGATGCAGCCTCGATCGGGAAGAAGAGCTGTAAATGGGGAAAGAAGAAACCCGAAGCTAAGATCACACTGGAAACTGAGAGTGCCACGACTCTGCCTATTGGAAAGAAGGTCACTGACATGGAGGCAGAAACCTCTGCTCCTAAGACGGCCGAAAAGGAAAGTGCTAAGGTAGGGGAATACCTGCATCCGAAGCGCCAACTAGAGGCTATCGAGAAAATGAAGGAATGGGTAAAAGAGACCCAAGAGCACCTAAAAGATGCTGAGCCCATCCTAGACGATGAGATCAAAGATCTCTTCAGCATGAGCATGTCAATCTCACCCCCTCGATCAAAATCGAGAGATGTGATTGCGCCGCAAGCGATACCACTTAGGCAAATCCTTGACGCTATAGGCCAACAAATCAGTCACGGCCATTGGCCAAGATAATCTGGAATAGGAGAAAGATGAGCAGTCAAGGACCTCCTTATCATGCTAGTGACTACCCCTGCGACATTGAGCCTAGGAGACCTACTTAGGTAGCACTCCACCCTATGGCAAGACCTGAAGCAGTGGGTTGAAGGATCATGAGAGAAAGCTGCTCTACAGACATGCACGACCATGATGCAAAGACACAAATATCGAGTCTGACCCTACACTCTGTGCCTAAGTCCTTACACATTAATGCTTTCTAGGAAGGCACTAAGATGCATGCGGTCTTACCTGTCTTAGCCCTAGGTGACACAATGAGAAAGGGGATTGTAGACACAAGAGCAGGGGTTAGTGTACTGAGCCACGCAGTGCTCCAGACCTGGGGAAACTCACATGTCAAGAATTCCATGTTCAATGTCACACTAGCAAACGGTATGAGAGTGAAATCATTCGGGGTACTTAAAAACTCGTCGATGAAAATCGCAAGCGTCTAGTTTTTGGTTGACTTTATAGTCATGAAGGGAGTGGACTATGATATCCTATTAGGCCAACCCTGGATGCGCAATGTCAGAGTCATCGAAGATTGGAGTAACGGCTTAATCTTCCTTGGCATACTTGGAAGACCTCGTCAGTCGACTTGGATGCCATCTCCGCGATGCTTAAAGGTAACGCTCAAGTCAAGCAGTTTTATGGGTCCTTGGCCCAGTATATCCCATGCCCAGAGGATGAGTGAGACTGGATACGTGTGCTTGCTACACGATCGACTTGCCATTCTCGGATCATGAGGCATATGAGCAAGCCATCAAGACAGTTGGCAAGTCAAAAGACACACCCTCCATAACAATCTGCATGATGGCAGGAACCCTTCGTGGGTGACCTAAACCTGTCACATTTCAAGTGCCAAATAATAAGAGGGAGCTCCAAGAGATTCTGGAGTATTTGATTGGCAAGATAGCTAGCAATCTAGCGGAAAACTTCAAGCCACTCCAAGATCTGTTAGATGAACCAAGGTGGCAATGGACCAGGGTGCACAACTTAAACCTCATGTGTAATTGGGCCCTAGTCCTCAATCAGAGACAAGAGATAAACCAAAATCAAGGAGACAATGAGCAGTCGGACAAAGATGGCTCCCACGATGAGTACAAAGGCTGCCATTCTTTCAGTGATGAAAGTGAGGATGAGATAAACACGGTGGAATACGACACTGAGGGACAAGAAATAGAACAGATATAAGTGGACTCCAAGCCACAGAAAGAGAGTGTCTTTAAGATAGAGCGAGGGGTCATGCGCATGGATTGTGACCACACTTGGTTGGAACACATAGGAGCCATAGATTTCGAACAAGCAGGCCTAACCCAACCAGGTACGGCACCAGTACTTAGAACAGAGTCACCCTCTGAGCTACGATCACCAGGAGATACCACCTATTCTAGCGAAAATGGCGTGTTCGATTTTGAGTCGAAAGTAAGCTTAGATAGCGACCTAGAAATACCTAGACCATCCAAGTCTAGACACACCAAGGGGGACCTACCCGTCCACCTGAGGCACATACGGTTGAAGGAAGAAAAGGCAAAGCAACCTAGCAGCACACAAACAGAAGAGCAAAGAAAGCCGCATGATCTCCTGAAGAGATTTACAAAATTCAAGAAGGGTGACAGGGTAGTAATCATGTTGGGTGCCAAACGCCAAGGGCAAATGAGTGAACCCATCGAGGGACCAGCCAAGGTCAAGGAGGTGAACCTAGCACAAGAGGGGGAGACACCCCGACCGGTCTTTATTGCCGATGACTTGATTGAGGAAGAGGAGACGAGTCTTTTTGCTCTCTTGCGAGACTATATAGACATGTTTGCTTGGACCTTAGAAGAGCTTAAGGGGGTAGATCCAAGTGTATTGACTCATAACATACCCATGACGCCAGATGCAACGCCGGTCAAGCAGCGACTGTACCCGATGAATCCAAAACATGCTCATGCAATCAAAGAGGAGATTGACAAGCTGATGAGAACAGGATTCATCTACGAAATTGAGCACATAGACTGGGTGTCGCCCATTTTCATAGTAATGAAGAAAAATGAAAAGATTAGAGTGTGCGTCAATTACAAGAAGGTGAACGCCGGCACTAAGAGAGACAACTACCCATTGCCGTACACCAAGCACGTACTCGAAAGAGTGGTGGGCAAAGAGGCATACAGCTTTCTGAACGGCTTCTATGGATACAATCAGATGCAAGTGCATCATGTCGACATGCCTTCGCCACTGAGTGGGGCGTCTTTGCTTACATAGTCATGCCCTTCAGGTTGACTAATGCCCCAACCACCTTTCAACGCCTCATATGCACCATATTTAAAGACATGCTTCGCAAGGAATTGGAGGTATTCGTGGATGACTTGTGTGTTCACTCGACTTGTAGAGAACACTTAGACAAACTCCGAGCAGTCTTTGAGCGGTGTCGCCTATATCATCTCTCCTTGAACCCCTTAAAGTGCCAGTTCTGGATGAAACATGGATGCATCCTAGGGTATGTAGTGTCAAAGAATGGCATTGCCACTGACTCCTCGAAAGTTAGGGTTATTGTTGATCTTTCGTCCCCAATCAACTATAAGGGAGTTCAATGCTTCTTAGGCCATACGGGATACTATCAACAGTTTGTGCTGAACTATGCATTGATTGCTAGACCTTTGTACAAGCTATTGATCGTCTTTGAGTGGACTGAAGCATGCCAATGAGTGTATGAGGAATTGAAAAAGGCTCTGACTACTACTGCACCGATTCTATGAGCCGCAGATTGGACCATTACCTTCCACGTGCATATTGATGCTTCGAAATTCACCATGGGGGCAGTGTTGTGCCAACTTGGCGAACACAACCTCGACTATCCAGTGAGCTTTGCTAGTAGACAACTCATTGAGACTAAAATGAATTACTCAACGACTGAGAGAGAGGGTTTAGCCATGGTATTTACTCTAAAGAAGATTCAACATTATATGTTGGCTATGCCTTTTACTTTCTTTGTGGACCATCAAGCCTTGCTATATCTAGTAACCAAACCTTGCGCTATAGGACGCATAGCTTGATGACTCCTTCTACTTTTAGAATTCGATTTCTCCGTGGTTGTATGGAAGGGAAAACAGCACTACATGGCTGACCACATATCACACATCCTCACGGGAGAGGCCACTGGACAAGGCATTGCCGATAAATTGCCAAACGCCCATCTATTTAACCTTTCCAATGAGAGAGATTTATTCAAGGCTGATCTAACACCATATTGGGCAAATGGCATCATCCAAGTGCTAGAGCACAGCCTACCTGAGCAACCGATAGAAAAAGCTTAATTTAGGCAACTTATCCTCAAAATCCAACCCTATCAGTTGATAGTAGGCCAACTATATAGGTTAGGGCAAGACGGGTTGTTGCATAGATGTGTATGTGTGCATGAGATGCACGATGTGCTCGCAAAGGCACACAGCGAGATTGCTAGAGGGCACTTTAGTGGAGGCACGATGGCCTGCAAGGTGCTGCAGTCTCAACTGTGATGGCCCACGCTTTTTCGCAATGCAGCACGATTCATCAAGCATTGTGATGAGTGTCAGCAGACTAAGGTCCCAATTCGCAAGGATAAAATGAAGTTGACCCCAATCATTGCACGACAACCCTTTGAAAAATGGGGGATCGACTTCATAGGACCCATTAGTCCTGCGGCACAATACTCACATGCCAAATATATCATTGTGGCCACAGAATACCTAACGAAATGGGCAGAAGTGAGAGCGATACAAAAAAATGATGCTAGAATGACTGCCAAGTTCTTATGGGAGCAGGTGATCTCATGATTCGGCTGCCCCATCCAACTAGTCACTGACCAGGGCACGCACTTTATCAACGAAGTGATAGTGCATCTTCTGTCCACCTTCCTAGTCATCCATCGAAAATCCTCTCCATACTACCCTCAAGCAAATGGGCAGGCAGAATCCACAAATAAGATCCTTGTAAACGTCTTGACCAAAGTAGTCTCTGCCTCACACAGCAACTAGGATAACAAGCTAATGGCAGCATTGTGGGCTTACCGTATACCTTATAAAACGGCTGTCAGCCAGACTCCCTTTAGGTTGACCTATGGGACTGAGGCAATTCTACCAATAGAGTTCTTCATTCCTACCTTGAGAATAGCGCTTCAAGAACGATGGGAGGGGAAGGAGGCATGGATGCAATGCTTGGTTGAACTTGAATGCCTCTCGAGACTCGCCTTCTAGCCACTCATGCGCTCATATGCAAGAAGGCACGACGCAAGAGCTGGTTTGACAAGCACATCAAGCAGTGCAACTTTGAACAGGGCAACTTAGTGCTCCTGAACTCAGTTAAAGGACACAAGCAGAAAATGAAGTTTAGAGATCTTGGGCCTTTCAAAGTTCGTGCAATTAGTCGAACTAGCAACGTTGAGCTCAAGACTCTAGACGGAAGGGCATAGGCTTCTTCAATGGCATTTGCATTAAGAAATACTACCCTTCCACGCACTCGCTACATGAGCCACCAATGTTAGAACCCCCTGTCAGAGTAGGAGTTGCCACAATCACAGAAATTGATGATGAGGATGAGGAAGCCATAGAACCCGCATATCTCCACATCACAGTCATTACCAAGCAAACATGCGCTTTCAATGCCTTGATCAACGAGGGATCTGACTTCAATGTCTTAACCCACAATCATTAGACCCAGCTTGGTAAACCACCACTACAGCCCACTAGTGCCAAATTACACCCATATGGAGGCCGCTCATACACACTTCTCGGTAAGTGCAAGGCCGTTGTTGCTAACAAGTCTGAGATTGTACCAATGATCTTTTACATGTTGCCAATCACTAAAGTCGCACGCATGGTGTCACTGTTAGGACGAACCTTCAAAAACAAACTCACTACAGCGTTGATTATGAGTCGCAACATATCCACCTCACCATAGGCAACATCCGCATTGTTACTGCCTTCAGCAAGGGCTGCACGACCTCATCAAAGTCTGCACGGCCACTGATAGAAATACTTGCAACCAAGGCTACGGAGGGGGATAGTGCTCCATCCACCAAATCTCACAAGCCACCACTCACAACAGCAAAAGCTAAGGCCCAACAGCCTAAGTTTCAATGGAGGCATAAACAATCGCAATCTCCACCTAGGAGTAGATGCTCATGTCCTCGTAACACAAGAAACTCTAAATCCAGGAGGCGGAGACGCAGTTACAGAAATCAAAGCATGATCAAGCCAAGATGGGTTCCTAAAGCCCTCTTGCACGCACAAGGCTACTATGAGAGAAATGCCTGGATATGGATCCCTAAGGCCTGAATGGCCCAAGGCACTACTCACACTCCGCCCTCAAGCTTGATCACCTTGAGCCCCATAGAACCTTAGAACCAGAAACCGCAGCACTTCACGGAGCCGCCTCCTATTGGCTCTTCCATACCTAAGCCCAGAAGAGTTGAGCAAGCCTATTGGCCCAAACCACAAATGTCGTTACCCCCTTCAATCCCTGCTAGTGCCGATAAGACTTGCCAAACCCAATTCGAGTGTAGCAGCCCATCCGTAGCAGCTATAACTCCGATGCTTATCCACGAGGCTCAACCATCGCTTCATGGGCAACTACCATCATCTATCATCGAGCCTTCTAGCCCCATCAAACCCCAGCCACCTACGTGCCTTAAACCCTCCTACGAGTGGAAATCCTTCTTAACTCTGGCCGCAAACCTAGCTGAAGACACAGGGGATGATGTTATTGCTTGTCTTAGATGCTTAGATGCCACATTCATGTCACTGGCTCTAAGTTATGACCGCTTGGACTTAGGCTTGTTGCAAGAGCCTTTAGCGACTGAAGTTCACACAATGCCTTATTCTTGGGAAACATTCAAATTCGCATTTGTCAAAGCACCCCACTCAACTACCAAGTTGCTATGCATTGAGATATCAAGAGAACAAGCCATCAAACAGCACCTCATTACATCCTACGATAAGCACATGTTTTCTTCCATCACTAACAAGGAAGTTGAGGAGTTGAAAGCGTTAGCTAACACCGACTCCCCATTTTTACAAGAAACTGGTACACTCTACGATTGCAATGGGCACTCGAAGTATGTCAAATCATGACCAACATTGAGCAATGTCACACAATCAAGACATCGAAGTATGACCCAACCTATGTCATGCACCCACCTCATATAGAGTGTTAACCACTCTTTGTGGCCGATCCATGGAAGAGCATGTCAAAGGACACCCGTATATTGACCATCTCCTGACCGAAGAAGAGCTACACATCACTAGCCGTGTCGATTCCAATGATTTCCTAACAAATGTCCTCACTTACATCACACACGTAAGTACCCGACCCTTCAATCTAGACCGCAAGGCTCAGTTGGAGTATAACCCAAAATTTTATACTTGGCTCATGCACAAGTAACCCTTATATCTACATGTTGAATGCCCTTGCCCTCCTAACCTTCAATCCTAGGAAGGATTCTTTTCAATCTGGAAGGGGAGGGGGTAAGGTGAATCGAATTTCATGATCAAGCAAACGCATAAACACAGAAGAAACTAGTGATGTAGGAGGAATGCCACAAAAGCTTTGAAATAAAAGGCAAAAAGTTTGAAGGGAAGAATCTATATTGGATCTTAATGCTTTCATTCAACAAACATAAATTCTTTCTTTTTGGAAAATTATTATTTTGAAAAGCACTAATGGGAATTATGGTTCATGACATGAACAAAAGATGTCGCAACAAGACCGTGCCCACCAACTCCCCTTCACGAAAGAGGAGAGGACCCAGTATGGCATCTCCTTGGAAAGCCGTGCCTACAACCAACTAAAATTTTGAACCATCCATAACATCGAAGAAGTAGTGGCCAAGTAGGAAGTGGCCAAGAGGGTCATATAGCAGTGCAACCTCGTGAAGTACCTCGAGAAGTTTGCACAAAATCCCGACCACACAAAGTGTGTGGAATTACTCATAACTAACAACCCACACTAGGAATGTGGAACTGTAACAGTGGGAAGGGGGGGAGAAGGCCAAATAGGTACAGGTATCCTTGAACCCACCCTTGGTGGAGAAGGCACTAGGGCTAGAGCCTAAGGTGGAGAAGAAGCAAAAAAGAGACGTTTATGCCATGCTCAAGATGAAGAAGGAAGAGGTGCTAACCAACGATGGCATCAGCATATCCAAGATATCCCTGATATGCTAAAGCCCACATGCATGCAAAATCGGTGCACGCACTGTTCTCTAGTCAGCGCTACAATTCCCTCATACACCGGATCAGTGTGCCTGTGCTGGAGAATGTGGCAGCCTGCACCTTGGATAAGGTGGATTGAAATGGCTATATACGCAAGACAATAGATCAAGCAGCCAAAACACTAGCCCTGGGCAACAAATAGGCAAGTGGAGAATCCCTCACATCTAAGAATACGGAGAGGAAGAAACCTTCCTCGAAAGCCTCCTTGATCGGGTATGGAAGCATACTAACGGCCATCATCCACAAGGCTGTGAAAGAGGCCCAACAAGGAAACAAAGGAATAGATGCCCTAGGCAGGTCGCTGACCCATCAAAAGGATGAGCAATCAAGCGACAGGACAGAAACCGAGACAGAGAAGGACGAGCGGGAGGCTAAATCCAGACGAAGAAAAACAAAGGAGTCCACTGGGAAGGCAACTCAGAAAAGGAAACAGAAGGCAAGCAGGAAAAAGGAAAAAGAAGATCTAGAAAGAGCCAAAAAGGAATCCCTGAGAGAGGTGGTAGAGTGGAAAAAGAAGGAGAAGGAAGAAGCCAAAAAGTTGGCAGAGGAAGCAAGGAAAACAAAAGAAGAACTATGGAACAGGAGGCAAAGTTGAGGAGACAAGAGGAGGAAGACATGACCAAAGCAATTCGCCGGTCCATAGAACAACAGAGCTGACTCGATGACCTAGGGGCTTTAAGTCCACCTAGGGAAGATAGACCCTGCTCAAGCACTAAAGTACCCCAAGCCATGCCATCCATGGTCATCGAAGGCAAGGGAAAGACCCCCATCCATTCCATCCCTCCCCTCTTGGTGCCTGCAAACGAAGCAACCAATGTTACCCCAAGCATCCCAACCACCACCGATGTAAACAGTTTTGTGGCGTGGATGCAATACTTTATCAATAAGAAACTAGCATAAGGAAAGAGTGGGGAGACCACAGCCACCGAGCACAAAAGGCCAAGTAGAGATGCCGAGTCTAGGTAAGAGCCGAAATGCCAAAGAATGGAAGCCTCGACCACCCCAATCCCCACCACTATGACGCCACCTGCAAATCATGATGCATACGTTGATGAATTACTCTTGCAGTTAGAGAGGGCAAGGGAGGAAAGGAGGATAGTGATTGCCGAGTTGGAAGCGGTAGCGGTCTTCCAGCTCAAAAAGACAAGGCAAATGGCTACACAACAAAAGGAAATTCTCGACCTGAAACGAGAACTAAAAACCAAATAAAAAAAGGAGCAAAGCTGGCGGTGATAGCTCATAACTGAAAATCAAGAGCTCAAGAAGATGCAAGGAGAATATAAGCTTCTAATCATGCAACACGAGGATCTAGCAACAAAAATAGATCGGATTGAATAGGGCATGAAGGAGTTTACCACAGGAGAGGAAGGAAGGAAGCGAGAAGAGGAGCAACACCACCGAGAAATGGAAACTGTGATGGAAAGGCTGAGCCTCAAAAGAGAGGACCAGGAGAGAATGAGCAAAGAACTGGAAGATCAGGAGCGGAGGCTCATTGCCTTGGCGCAAACACAAGGAGAAGGCATGGAGGAAATGAAAAAGTGAGCTGAAGAGTGGGCATGCCAAAATGAGCAAAGAGTGAAGACCTTGGCACATCGCCTGGCTCTTGTGGAAAAAGAGAAAATTCTAGCAAAAAACAGAGCAAAGGCAGCCCAAGTGGACTTCAATATTCAACAATGAATCTTCCTGAATACCCTGACGGACGCCACTCATGCGGAGGAAGGGGAGTCCTTGGAGGTGGTAAAAATGAAACTAAGCATAGCGTGTAGAGCCCTACAAGCAGGGCTACACATGCCCTCCCAACCCATTCCACTTGGGCTAAGCCCGAAGAAACAACGTAGGTATCTGCTATCGGCTGGCCTAACCCGCCAGGAGGTTGATGCTCTGGGGTTTGTAGAAGAGGTACAATAGCAAGAGTGCCCAGGGAGTGAGGCAAAACTGCACATCGACCTAGGCGGATTCAAAGAAGAAGTTGTTCCACAACCCCCTTCACCCCATCCTGAAGGGCAGGGGCAGTCAACAAATGCATCCGCAGAGAGGAAAACCACCTTGAGGGAGAAGAGGAGGAAACTGGTGGAAGAAGCCAGACAAAGATTGAGGGCTAACCCCATGGCCCAACTGTCTGTACCCCTCCCGCCATGCCCAAATGACATGCCTCCTAGTTTTCATGCAAACTCATAATCTAGGAGAGACAAGAAAAGGAGAAGCGGCCCTTCACCTTTAGCTTCCATATCCCTAATGTCTTGCGCCGAGTCCTTCCCACTAAAATAGTGGATGAGGTGATCAATGTCGAAAGCCGACTAAGCCAACAGTGGGTGGTTGAAGGAAAAAGAGAAGAATCCCACCCTCTAGGGGCACCGAGGATGCGGAATACTGGCAAAATAAAGTTTTTGAAGTGCCTCAGTCCATGCCCAGATACGAGTGCCAACCACTGTGAAAAAAGTGCATCTGCGACAACAACGTATTCGCATGGATGGCCTTCTATAACACTCTTCCTTCGGAGAGGAACAACCCTACCTACATGGCATACCCTCGACAAATAGGAGTAGACTTTGATGCAAACGCCCATGGCCATTACGACTTCCCTGTAATATATAACCCCCTATACCACCACTTTAGCCCAGGCCCTCACCTTCACCTCCAACAACTTAGATGCCACCATGACACGCTTTATCGTTGATTTCTCCTCTTGCCCGGATCCCACTTTCATCACCACTTGCAACTATCTTAGGCTCCTAAAGTAAGACCCACCCTGATCGAACGTGACCTTCCCCCACTCTTTTTTTATCCTAATGCAATCGATAGATGTGCAATGACCCACCTGATGATGCGAGCCAGCCTCCTCCCTTCTTTCTGCCTCGTTGTTCTTGAAGATATGAGTGACAACTAGTTCACTCACTGCAGCCATCCATTCCTCTCCACCACTCCCCTCCAGGTTCGATTGAACCTTAAGAATTTCATGCAGAGCTAGAGATTTTTGAGCCATTCCATTAAATCTCCTTCACCACCCCCTCCTGTGAGGACGAGGACTAACAATTCCCTACTACTGAACCCCACCCAAAAAAAAAAGAACGAACGAAAGAAAGCACATGGCTCATAGTCCCTACACCTAGGGGTCCTTAAGTTAGGCACGTCCGATGGCCTCAGTTGGCCGGCCCCGTTCCTAACCCCCTAGCCCTTTTTTACCCCCACTTCATGCTTAGGGCACCCCAAGGGTAGGACACACCTAGGGAGGTAACACTCGCCTATGGTTAGACTTGTCACCCTATGCTACGCATATGGCACCTCCCTATCACACGAACAAGGTCCTGAAGTGTGGGACATCACCTAGGCCTCTGCCTGTGGTTAGACCCAACTCCCTATTCCACCAGTACGAGTGCAATGCACCACACAGTAAGGCAGGCACTCCCCTTAGATAGAGTACCGCACCTTCTCCTTTTAAATACTACAAAATGCAATGAATCACCAACTTCGAGGGCCCCATCATCCATGTGATATCTGATCGGCTCTCCATCAACCATCATTGCCAAAGCTTCCAAATCATCTCAACCCACGTATGGCCCTACCATCACCTGACCAACAACTTGCCAACTGCCTACCCTTTCCTAACAAATAACTAGAAGTACCATGGGACCGGCACCCGTCTCAGAGGGGGGTAATGTTAACCCCAATTCGTCAATTCGACATGGCAAAAAAATGAAGGAAAAAGCAGAAAATTTATGGAAAAGAGCAGAGGCATAGAGGTAGCCCCTAAAGCTAAGCTAGGGCAAAAAGCACAATTTTAAATGAAAGGCGCCTCTAAAAACTCTTGTAAAGAGCGGCAGACTCCCTCCTGTGCCATTTGTAAAAGAATAGACCAGTATAGGTTGAGGGTGTGAAGCAAGAAGAGGGAATTAGAAAAAGGGACCTTGCCACAATGGCTGGTCATGTTAAAAGGGATGAGCACCCAAAAAGAATTTAGGGTTTTGTATATAAAGTTTAAAAAGTGAATGAGAGGTCATTATTGGTGTGTGGCTAACAAGAGTCCTCTCTTCTTCTTTTCACCTTGCTTGTGTGTGTGCTCTTGAGAGAGGGAGTGTGAGAGGGTGAGGAAGTAAGTGAGTGTGTGGGAGTGAGGGATCAAGAGGGTGAAGCTCTTCACCACCCCCTCTTCTCTCTTCTTCTCTCTTCTCTTCTCTTCTCTTCTCTTTTCGTGTGCGCACGGCTATGGTGGATGGAGCTTGGAGATGGAGGAGGCTTGAGGATGCTTGAGCTAGCATCTAGGATTGTGGAGCTACCGGTGTGTGCGAGGGAGGAGGCAACTCATTTCAGCATCAAGGTAAGCTCACTACACCCCGAGAGGATCGACGGCACGTCGGCTAGGTGAGAGATAGCCATGAGAGCTCGCTTGGAACGCTTGAAACAATAAGCGATCCGTGGGTCTTAGCGGTTGAGCAAAAGCTCCCACATTTTTCCAAGAAGAAAAAGTATGCATTGTACAAGAGAATGATTGAATATCTATCTAGGATTCTAGATACTGCCAATGTCAAATATGTCCAAGATTGGCCACCGCCCTAAAACAAGAGAGAAATTCAAGGATTTTTTAGCCTTACAAGGTGACACAATATTTTTATCAAGGATTATTCCTTGATAGTAGCTCCTCTCACTAAATTGCTCAAGAAACAAGCAAAAAGTATATGGATGGCACACAAGTAGGAGAGTTTTGATCAGCTGAAGGAATACCTTACTACCACTCCCGTTTTGAAGCTACCAAACTTCACAAAGAAATTTGAGGTCATCATTATTGATACTAGTATGATGGAACTTGGATGTGTTCTTACCCAAGGACACCCATTAGCATATTCTTCTCGTAAGCTCAAACCTTATGAGAAGAATTACACTGCACTTGACTTAAAGCTTGTGGTAGTTATTCATGCCTTAAAACTCTAGCATCACTATTTTCTCAATATAATATTCATGCTTGTGACAAATCGCAAGAGTCTTAAGTGGATTTCCACCCAACTTGATATTAACACGAGGTAGAATATATGGATTGAAGTCCTCAAGGAATTTGATTTTGAAATCAAGTTTCCTCCTAGGAAGGACATTATGGTAGCTAGTGCCCTTAGCAAAAAAAATTCTTGAATTTTCTACTTCTAGAAGAGCCTGCCAGTAGTGGATTCCTTACAACCTTGATTTCCATGCCTAATAATACTATTATTGAGGCAACAGGCTACTGAAATCCCTAAAGATCCCAACTACCTTGTGATAATAAGGAATGTTCAAGTAGGAGGTAATAATCCAAATAGGAAGGCCAAATACAAGCATTATCACATTGAAGGAGAACTTTTATACTTTTAGCATAGGTTGTGTGTGCCCCAACAGTTGGAATCTTGAATACAAGATTCTTTGGGAAGCACATAACAATCCAATAGCAAGATGTCTCGACTATGCAAAGACTATAAATGCTATAAGAACGCTAATGTATTGAGATATATAACTCAATGTTTGAGTTGTTTGTGGGTCAAATCTAAAAGAATCAAGCTACAAAGAGAGTTGCATCCACTTGACATACCACAAATGAAGTGAAAATACAATAGTATGGATTTTGTAGCTGTTTTTTCAACTATGCAAGGGGGATATGGCTCAATTTTAATAGTTTTGGATATGTTGACAAAAGTTGGTCAAGTCATTCTTGTAAAAACCACCTTCAAAGGATCAAACATCACTAGGTTATTTGTCATCACAGAAATCTTCTGACTTCATGAACTACCTAAAAAGATTGTCAATGACATAGATTCATTGTTCATTTCCAAATTCTAGATATGTCTCTTCCAAGATATGGAAACTCAACTATATTTCAATATCACCTATCATTCTCAAACTGATGGGAAAACTAAAAGATTCCATCAACTATTAAAAGATATTTTGAGGGCATATTGTAGTAGGAACAAGAAATGGATTGAATAGCTACCTCTAGTGGAGTTTGCCTACAACATTTCATACAACCAAAGTATTGATAGGACTCCTTTTCAAGCATTATATAGACAAGAATGTCTATCCCCTCTCAATTTCTTTGATCCAACCTTGAGGGTCCAAGCATCCAAGAAAATGTTAGAGGACATGGAAAAATAAACCAAGGAAATTATCTATGATATTAAACCACAAATACAAAGCCTGTACAGATTCCAAGAGGACCTCCTTGACTTTCAAAGGAGGAGACATGGTTTTCCTAAGAGTCCAACCAAAGAAGCATTATTTATCTCTTGGAAAATTCAAGAAGCTCAGCCCAAGGTATTGTGGACCTTATAAAATTGACAAATGTCTTGTAGATAAGGTTTATAACTTGAAAACATTGCTAATATTTATGAAGTATAGTACCATGTTATGTTGCAATAGTTGCAACCATGATGAGCATGGGTGCATGCTACAACATAGTCCAACAAGCATCTAGAAGTCGACACAATCTAGGCCAAAATTGTATAGGTGATGAGAGCAAGGAGTCTTGATTTCATTAGCACACTTGTGAAGAAAGGTATACCATGCCAAGCAACATCCCAAAAAAAGTTGGATATGTAATAGGGTTTGCAACAAATAATACTTGGAAACCCACCTTGTCTTTGTCTTTGTCTTTGTATTATTCTAATATTGCTAGATTCCCTAATCCTTTTCTCTATCCATGGCATCGAAATGAAAGACAACTACTCAATTTCTATCTTTGCTCGCTATTTTCATGCTTGTGGTAAACTCACATGTACCCAAGGTGATGGCAATTCCAACACAGTCATTTCCCATTAATATTTCATACCTCTTCCTTTTCTATGTCCTAATACCATGATTGGGATAAAGCAATAGTCCATGAGGACTATCATACCCTCTTTGTCATATGCTACATGAGCATTTATATATTCCTCATCATATATTATTATTTGATAAGATGTGTAGCAGGGTTGCTATTGGGTATGTTATGATTGGTCTAGGGGGTTTTGGTATCCCACATGTATTAATCTCATCCCTTTGAGCAACTAATCCTTGAATGGAAAAAGCTGGCAATGCCAAGGTTGGGATTTTGGATACAACATTTGCACGTGGAGCAAGGTACATGAGCCTTCTACGGGATTGGAAGTAAATTGCATCATGGTCGAAATGATCAAGATTTGAGCATAATAGATTGGATCGAGGGCACTCTTGAAGATAAGTGATCTCTACCATACCGTAGAAAATGTACATTGTACCTATAAACTATTAGTTGCCTTACAACTTTCATGAGATTTGGGAGCTCATGTTGCTTTTGCTGAAGGGAAACAATGATTTCTTATGTTGCACTAAGCTCTTTACCATTATGACTTAATTGGAATCTTGCATTCCTATTCGCTTTCAATATTTGCTCCTCTCTTTGAAGAACTTGTCAATTATAATTGCCTTGTTTAGTACCTCATTAATATTGGATCAATCTAGAGTTGAGTTTTTGATGACAACTTCACAAATTTTCTCAACTTGGATACCTTTAATGAATGGCTCAATTAATGCTTTTGCACTTGGCCTTTCTTTGAGTGGGATCCTCTTATATAAGCTTCATACTTTAGCCACCTTATCTTTCATGCTCTCTCCTTCTTGTTGCTTTGCATTAAATATCACACAATGAGATTATCTCTATAGTCAACTTTGGTAAAGCTCATTATGAAGAGGTCCTTAGGTGTAGAGAATATGATTTCCCCAATAGCTTCTAAGCTTATAAATCAAGTTTGTTGAGAGTGTAGGCATGTGAACTCTCCTTATGCTAGAGGGGATAAGGGTAGCTGAGTATGAATGGTGGGGAAGGGGAAACCCTAACCCTAGCTAGCTAGGGCTATATAAACATCCCATGGGTCTACATCAACTGGTGAGTGAGAGTGACCCAAGTTGTACTTTCATGAGCAATTGAATAAGCAAGACTTTTTCTTGTACTTGTGAGCTCTTCTCTCCCACTTGTGCACACTTCAATCTTTGCTTCCACTCTAATTTTCCACATGGTATTAGAGCCATCTCTAATCCTTCAACTTCCCTTAGCCTCTTTACACACCTAAGTGCACAAGAAGAACTTTTGCCCTCTCATTTACATTCTTTTCCACCATAGCCAGCTAGACCCACCTCTGTTGGAGGACTTGGGGAGAGCAAAGGAGAGCACTTCAGATCCTGAATTCCTTCTAGAGATCTTCTCCCTAGCTCAGGGCGCTTCAGCATGGTGCATTAAACACCAAGATTAGGCGACGTGGAGGGTAGCATTGCCTAGTTCCCAAAAATTGGCACAGTTTTGGCAGCATGAAGTTCCAAAGCATGGTGTGACCTGTAGGCGGTGCAATCTTCCCAGCTATCATAGGGCTATTGTAGCCCTATAGTGGACCATCTTCACCTAAGAGGGTTTTTCCTAATTCCTCCCCTATTGTCTACGGCTGTGACCAAAACCCTAGATGTGGGTTTTCTGGCAACCATAGCCAAGAAGCTTCAAGCTTCCTATTCTTCGTTTTTTTTCAATCTGGGTATTATTAATAGTGATGTTAATCAATGAAAAACCCTTGTCAAGATTTTTTACTGCCCTATGGAGCTTAAATGCAGAGTCTCTTCTCATTCCATGGGCACTACTAAGCTCCTGAAGATTGACCTTCATTATGAGTAGAAGAATGGAAGTTGGTACGTGCTTCTTAACACTATTGATGCATTCAGCTCATGTTTCTTACTGTTTGCTCTGCTAGTAAATCAGAGAAATGAGTATTATTGTACTCTCCTCTAATTCATCCCATAGCATAGAGTTAATTGATAAGCCTTGTTCCACTAAGAACTCCTCTAATAGGCCACATCATTAGGAGGAGCCAGAAGTGCAGTCTAAGTTCACCTCACTAAAGCCAAGGAAAACAGTCAAGCACAAAAAAAGAGTTGGTCAAAGGCAAGGACCACCTAAGTCCTATTTTGAAATACTTCATATGTATGATTTTCAACCATTCTCAACCTTGAAGTTTTAATTGTAAAATCTACATTACGGCCATTCTTGCACGAGTGGCCCCTTGTAAAGCATTAGACACTGCTACTTGCACTAAGCAAGTAGTAAGACCTTCCTATGGCCTCAACCTACGCTGACCTTCGTCCTTAGATTCGTAAATTTGATGGCAGAGACTTTCACCCCTGGCAAGTACTCATTAAGTACAAACTGATGGAGAGAGGTTATTGGCCTCTCATTCAAGGGACTAGAATTGTTGATCCTACAAACCTTTCTGATGTAGAGGGTGATCAACGTGATCAAGCAATAATCATGTTACACTTAGATGAATCCTTGATTCATCATGTTGATCAGCTCTCCACTGCCAAGGAAAAATGGGATGAGCTTGAAAACCTCTACGGTGCTACAAGTAAAAACACTAAGATTTTCCTTAAGATTGAATTCTTCATCTTGGAATATAGAGAAGGAGAAGACTTTGGAAAATTTAAGGCCTCATGACATAGCTTTCTTCAGTGCAAGAACCAATCCATGATGAGGATGCTACTACCATTCTTTTAAAGGCAATCAAAAAGGTCTTTCCCACACTTGTAACAACCCTAATTAATATTCCCAAGAGGGGGGGAGAGAGAGAGAGAGAGAGAGAGAGATTATTAATTATTGGTCAATTATTAGTTTTATTGATTAATTATTTATTAATTAATTGAGTATTACTTAATTATGAACACTTTTTCTCTTGACGCATGTGTGGGGACAGAGAGAGAGAGAGAGAGAGAACTAGAGATTATTTAATAATCATTGGTTCTATTGATTTTAATTAATTGATAAATAAATCAAGTATGGGAGAGAAGGTGATTGATCAATTAGTTATGGACTCTCTCTCTCTCTCTCTCTCTCTCTCTCTCTCTCTCTCTCTCTCTCTCTCTCTCTCTCTCTCTCTCTCTCTCTCTCTCTCTCTCTCTCTCTCTCTCTCTCTCTCTCTCTCTCTCTCTCTCTCTCTCTCTCTCTCTCTCTCTCTCTCTCTCTCTCTCAGGGCTTTTGAAATAGTGGAGTTTTTAATGTTGGATTTATATAGAGAACACCTACCCACGCACTTTAAATATGAGGATTTACATTATATTAAAATAAACATTTTAAGATATGCATTTTAAGACATGGAGTGCAAGATATCAACATTTTAAAATATCAACAATATGGGGATTTAAATCTATGTTTATTTTATTATCTTCTACACTAATTTTAAGACATGGAGTGGAAGATTCTGTATTAAATTTAAGATATGTATTATATTGTCAACCTCTATAGGTACCAGGATGGAACCATATATCTTAAACTCCAATGTATGGACTACAAATTTCTATACTTATGTTCTTCATGGATTATCAAGTAATGATTTTCTAGGGAAGGATACTATGTGGTGTGCACCCTTGGACCATAGGGGTCAATCTTATATATGCGAATGAGATCAAGTAACGAGGCTATTTGTCCTAGAGAAAAGGCCTCATTCAAATTGAAAAGCCAGCTCGTGCACTAGGGGCTAAGTGATAATACTATTTATTCATGACTTTCATTATTGAGAGATAGATCCATCATTTACTTTGCTCATTGCAATTCGTGAGGCTAGTATGCATATAATACTTTTAATGACATTAAAAACCCTATTATTGACATTTTCAAACATTGGGAGTTTTTTCATGTGTGGGTTTTATTAACAGGAATGGGGATTATTGCATTATTGCAGGGCATGATTTTCTAGGAAAGGATGCTGTGTAGTGTGCACAAGCAATGAGACTCTTTATCCTAGGGGAAAAACCTTATTCCAATTAAAAGCCAAATCATTGGTCGTTGTAACATTAGGTACATCAAAAGATCCATCCTCGACTCTACTCATTACAATTCGTAAGGTGGGTATAATTATAGAGAACTTTGAATTTGTCCATGGGTTGTGAACAAAGATAAATCGACATACTTGAGATTAAGAGAGGGGTTTTGCATAATGATGGATGTATTCATAGGGATATTCAAATGAATACATCCATTGTGATGAAAACTCTAATCTCTCACCTAGGAAGCCATGGGAATTTGCTTGAAATACTCCAATTGCACCTTGAAGACATGTGCATGACATGTATGTAAGTTAGTGAAAGACCCGCTTGAGTTCTCTGTGTGAGATAAACATATTAGAACCTCGCTCCAAATGCTACTTGCTATAGCAAATCCTACCGTAATAGATCATATGGTGTAAAGCACGTATGTTTCAAATTTAATGCATTGGAAGGCTAATCTAATGTCATCTAAGATTTTTCCTTGTTTTTCAATTTTAAGAATAGTTGATATGCACCTCAATGTTAACTCATGTGTTTTGCATAGCATGGAGGCTTTTGTAGCATAGCAAACAAGAATATGTATGCAACAGCAAATGTTGTACAATGCACTCCCAGTGCAAATGAATATATGCAAGGTGAAAGAGATTACAAGGAAGAAGGTAGTTTGTCATTGCACTCAAGCATGTTGGAGGGTATGATAGTCATATTGGGTTCTTGAGAATCACTCATCGCTTGGATAGGATTGAGAAACAAGTGAAGACACTATTTCAGTGTCAAAGACCTTCAATTTCTCTTGGTGGGAACATTGGTAGCCATCTACAAAGAATTGAGAGAATATTAAGGAGAAATATGAAGGGAACCTTGGTGATGGAGTGAGGATACAAGTGAGGGAACCTTGATGATGGAGTAAAAAGATGAGGATCCTTAGATGATCATGACAAAAATATGAAAGATCTTATTGACAATGCAGGTCATATAGAGGATGGAGTATGTGAGTTAATTACTCACAAGAATGAGAGCTTGGTCACACATGAGAACATTGCCCTTGATGTGCAACTTACTTCTTTGAAAGTTTGTCTTAATAGGTTTTCGGTGATGTTGACCTAGATGAATCACCATATCGGCTCATCCCCTTACACTGGAGAACATTGCCCTCGATGTGCAACTTGCTTCTTTCAAAGTTTATCTTGATAGGTTTTTGGCAATGTTAACTTGAATGAATCACCGCATAAGCACATCCTTGAATCTATGCTTTGCTTTATATATATATATATATATATATATATATAATCTCTCTACAAGGCTTCTTAAATGAGTTATACATTTGATTTGATTGATGAAAATATCCATTTTGAAATACATTGTCTATCTCTTCCAAATTATAAAACTTTTTAAGAATCATTTTAATGGTTTCTTTTTTCATCTTTTACTTCTCAGTTTGGAGTCTCAAACACCTTTGGATCTACAATACCTTTGAACCTTTGGCAAACCCTATGTACAAATGTAGATAAACAAATATCCATCGGCAAGGCTTGGGGGGAGAGAGAGAGAGAGAGGGGGGGAGAGAGAGAGAGGGGGGGGGGGGAGATTAGACAATGCTTGGCTAGCCTCTATTGAGCATTGTGTATGAATGTGCTCGTGCATGGCCATATATGCATTTGCTTATGCATGTCTATTCTTTCACTTTCAACTCAGGGATACCCTCGAGACTAGCTTATCTTCAAGTTTGAGTGATGCTTTCTAGGCCTTCAGTGACGAGTGTCATGTGCAAATGTGGATGAATGGACATCCATTAGAGAGAGGGGGATTATTAGTTGGCCTTTGGCGTGCATCATGTATGCGCTCATGCGTGGCCGTTTTTACGCATGTGCTCATGAGTGACTATTATTGTATCTTTGAGTCTAGATCAGCTTCAATTTAGGGTTTTTGATTGCCAATGTGTTTATCAATTGTATCTTGAATAGCTTTGAGATTTCTCTATTGAAACTCTTATACTCTTGTGAAAGTTTTGTGTAGTCATCATGGAATAAAGCAAAGCCATGGATGATGTTCCAGACATAGTGCATTCGAGTCCGTTGAATGCACTTGATTGAGTGGAATTAAAGAAAAAGGCCACGACATTGTCTCTTCGATGCTTGTGTGCTTGGAGCCGTTTGCATGGGTATGGGAGATAGTTCTAATTGTATTTACATCAAGGTGTTGTATCCTTTTTTTGGAGATAAATATTTGTATATTTTGTTGTAGCCAAAATGTGGAGTCTAATATAGTGAGTAAAGTTAATGTGCCAAAAATAAAAGAAGTGGCAAGGCAATAGGAAATGCATGTTACTAAATCTATAAGAACAGCAAGGATTCGAAGAAACACAAAGGCTGCTTCAAGTTCTTCAAACTTTAAATATCTCGAGACCAAGATGAATGAGTTGATGGAATTGCAAATGAGTTTATGCACACTTTTCGATCATGCACTTGCCCTTTACTCCACAGAGCTACATGAATAGGATAAAGATTTGTATAGTATTGTGTGCGAGACACAACACACCCAAACTGTTCTTCAACAAGTCTCAAGTGGTCTGGGTGGTGAAGTAAGGGAACTTTTGACGATTGTCTTTAAGACAAGCAAGTTGATGAATTTGTTGGTGAATGATATGTGGACATCATTTTGGGGGCTTGGAGATAACCATGAGCTTGTGATTTGCCAAAGGGGGTGTCGACTACCATTCTTGTAGTTTCAAATGAATGTTAATAAGTTTAATGCCTTGCTACAACAATTGAGTCGTCAAATGAACGGTCATAACTAAGGAGGAGGACTTGCTTAGGATGAAGCTTATGAGCTATTATTATCTCGCTTATTATTTTAAAGTGCTTAAGCCACCACTTTTTTGTGATGATGTGTGCTTCCTTTTTGTGAGGTCTACATTGGTTTTGATGAGATGAAGCTAAACTAAGTAAAATGTAACAATGCGATGTGATGCCTCTTTCTTGAGGTTTCACCAGTAGAAAGAGGCATCGTGTCTTGTAATCTAGATAGAACTTTATTGATTTTTGCAATCTAATGCATATGAGAGTAATATTCTCTATATAATGCTTAGTGTATGGTCTAATTATAATATTTGAATGTTCACGTCTCTTCAACATTTGGTTCAATGTATAAGGACTTGGACTATATCACATTTTTACTTTTGAGTATGTGTTTGTTGCTCGATATGAAACTTATAAGCTACTATTGTTTTGTTAATTGTAAAGTGCTTGGGCCACCTCTTTTTCATAGTGATATATGCTTCCTTTTTGTGAAGCCTTCATTAGTTTTGAAATGTAATGAGTGAAAGTAATGGGTACATACAATGTGATGCCTCTTTCTTGGGGTTTAATCTATATAAATACTTATTGTTTCTTGCAATCTAGAGAGAAGACTTAATTGATTTTTGCAATGTAATACATATGAGAGAGTAATATTCTCTATAAAATACTTAGTGTATAGTTTAATTTTGATATCTAGCATTTAATATTTGGATATGCACAATCTCTCTCTCTCTCTCTCTCTCTCTCTCTCTCTCTCTCTCTCTCTCTCTCTCTCTCTCTCTCTCTCTCTCTCTCTCTCTCGGCCTTTTTTTATTTGGGTTTGGGCTAATTTTGATTTTGACTAGTAGAATTTTTAAATGCATTGACACATGCTTTTTGTAATGTTGTGTCTTTCTTTTTATGAAGTTGCATTTCATGGGCTAAGAAATTATGCAACACTTTTGATAGGACAAACTTAAACTAAGTTAGGCTAGATGTATCAAGTTTAAAGGTTAACTTATAAAAAATTTTGTTACCTCTTGCAATTTGTGATGAAATAACTTTACTATTGTTTTCGTCATGGCAAAGGTATTTCTTGAATCTCCATCAAATCTCTGGTAAGTATTGGTATAATTTCATGTTAAATGCATATGCATTGGTTTTTATCCCTCTCTTTCACTCGCACACACACACACACACACACACACACACACTCTCTCTCTCTCTCTCTCTCTCTCTCTCTCTCTCTCTCTCTCTCTCTCTCTCTCTCTCTCTCTCTCTCTCTCTCTCTCTCTCTCTCTCTCTCTCTCTCTCTCTCTCTCTCTCTCTCTCTCTACATTTGTTGTATTTAGTAAGGTAATTGATAATGAAAAAAGCTTTGAGAATCATTTAGATGTCTAAGTATTGGCATAAATTCATGTTAAATGCATCTGCATTGGTTTCTATCCCTCTCTTTTACTCGCACACGCACACACACACACACACACACTCTCTCTCTCTCTCTCTCTCTCTCTCTCTCTCTCTCTCTCTCTCTCTCTCTCTCTCTCTCTCTCTCTCTCTCTCTCTCTCTCTCTCTCTCTCTCTCTCTCTCTCTCTCTCTCTCTACATCTGTTGTGTTTAGTAAGGTAATTGATAATGAAAAAAGCTTTGAGAATCATTTAGATGTCTAGTTTATGGTTAGAGATTTGCATGTAGATTCATGTGTAGAGAATTTAATGTTGAATAATGTTAAATGCATATGCATTCATTTGGGCCTCTCTCTCTCTCTCTCTCTCTCTCTCTCTCTCTCTCTCTCTCTCTCTCTCTCTCTCTCTCTCTCTCTCTCTCTCTCTCTCTCTCTCTCTCTCTCTCTCTCTCTCTCTCTCTCTCTCTCTCTAAACTCTTAGTGACACCCATCTATAACATTTGAGGAAGTTATTTTTAGTGTTGGAAATAATTTAAGAATCCTAATGTTTTGGGTATACTATGCATTCATGTTGAATAATGATATATTTGGTTTGAGTTATAGGCTTGGGGGATCACTTGCTGGTTAGATAGAATTTTTTTTTCTATCTTTGGATGAGATATCTAATTATATAGAATGTATCATTCTAGATTTAATTTGCTAGAGTGTAGAGTGTTTTGAATTATGTGATTCTAGATTGATTCTACTTTATCTAGTGTGAG